>NC_140290.1:530000-560000 GCF_964030765.1 Micromesistius poutassou | reverse complement strand
GAGAATAGGACATTAGGCTAAATGTTGCCTTCTAGCCAAGAAGAAAATAAAACAGCAGTTGTTGTGTCTGGGCTTATCGAATGCACAATCCACCTCTAACTGAATCCACTACACTTATTTTTAATAGTAGTATGACTTGAACTGTAAACAGCATCTTATGTTATTCTAGATTCTATCTAGACTAAGGGAAATGATACAAACAGACAAATTAACTACAGTTTATGATTCGGATTTAGCTTTGTAAGTGTGTGTGTGTGTGTGTGTGTGTGTGTGTGTGTGTGTGTGTAGATAGGACAAATATTCTCTGGTATATTTTTCCAAATCATGGTAAATCCTAGATAGATAATGTGGTGTATGAAGAAGAAAAAGGGAAGAGAAAGGAGGAAGAGCGATGACGATGTGTGTTGTGCTTGTGGTCATCCCCTCCTGCCGGGGACGGCGGAGTCCTACCCGGTAGGAAGCCTACTATGCATTACAACACATTTCAAAAGAACCGGAGTGGAAGCACAGCACCACTAGAGTGCTGGAGTGAGACGCATGTCATCATCACATAGCAATACCACAGCAAACACAAGACAATCACTCAGGATGGAGGTTTCCTTTGGTGCTTGGTTAGAATTGTGTTTTTTCTATAGAAAATGAAAAGCTATGCGCATGCAGCACAGAACAATGGCGTCGTCTAAACACTCACGTCCAAACACAAAGCAGAACTACATGTTAGTGTAATAGGCCTGCTTTAGTGTGTATGTGTGTGTGTGTGTGTATGTGTGTGTGTGTGTGTGTGTGTGTGTGTGTGTGTGTGTGAACAGCCCACCCATGTTAACCATGTCTAGCGGTCTTCTCTCCGTCTCTCGTTCTTCGGTAGTCCCTAGGTTACCTCCATCTTGTCTCCCGACAGAAGAGCAGGTGTTCTGTAAGGCAGCTTCATGCATGGCTGGTGTCTGCACACGCACATCTCTGTCCGCATGTGTGTGCAAGTTGTAGAGTCAGAGATGTTGTTGAAATGTGTTTGTTTGTGTGTGTGTGTGTGTGTGTGTGTGTCTGTATTGTACATGGCTGTATGGTTCATATAAGCACATGCCATGTGTGTGCGTGCAAGTGTTTGCATGCATATGTGCGTACGTGATATGTCGAGAGATGTATGTATGTGAATGTACAGACAGGAACGTTTGTGTGTGTGCGTATCTGTGTGCTTGTATTTGTGTGTTTAGAGGAGACAGTAGTGTTCTTTATTATTAAATGACATTTAAGACATATAAGACAATTTTCATGATAAGATTAGGCTCACGATTTACATATGGTTATACAATTCTCAGAATGGATTAGAATGGCACAGGTGTGTTGTTGTGTAGTTGTATAGCTGTAATTTAATATACATCACTTCACTAACAGCCTTAAGATGACCCAGGATTCATAATGCATGATGAAGAGTGGAAGGTAATGACGCTGTTAGCCGTACAGACATTACAACGAGGTGGAACTGAAAAACACACATTTATAACAATCTGATTACATGAAATCAATCAAACAAAAAACAAAACAGACTATTTATCAGGGTGCCTCTTAATCATTGATAATATTATATTATTATTTTAATATATATATAGAATATAAATTATAATATTATAATATATTATTATATTATAGCTCAGCCCAGAGGGTAAGACCAATCTTGAGCAGGTGGTGCTAATCAAATTAACCAGCTTGTCTTAATTCCCCAGAGAGAGAAACAGTGAACATTAGGTTGTGTTTGTGAGAGCCCTGTGTCCATGTGTGTATTTTTTGGTGGATGTGCATGTCATTATGTTTGAGTGTGTGAGCGTGAGTGCATGTGTGTGTGTGTGTGTGTGTGTGTGTGTGTGTGTGTGTGTGTGTGTGTGTGTGTGTGTGTGTGTGTGTGTGTGTGTGTGTGTGTGTGTGTGCGTGTGTGTGGCGTGTGTATGTGCACTAATGTAGCCAGGCACAGACACCCTGGATAATAGGTGCCGTCGTATGCAGGTATAAAAGTCGTAATGGGAGTATGTGGTTGTAAGGATGATTTTAACACAAAGCCTTGGTGACTGGATGCAACCACAGCGAATGAAACGAGGCGCAGGGGATGGCAGCGTCAGCCAGACTCGGCCACCGCCGCGGTCGCAGTCATCGATAATGACGCATAGAAAAAAGAGAATGTGTGGTCTGTGATAAAAAAAGGCTGAGATGAATAAATGATGTTTCGGGAGATGCCGTATCCAAAGGTTACCGTGTGTATAACAGCGGCGAGTGCTCTGACTCACAGGGACGTTGTGCACGCAAGGTTTTACCGACATATGTGCATACACACGCGCAGGCATGCGCACGCACGCACACACAAACGCACACACACACACACACACACACACACACACACACACACACACACACACACACACACACACACACACACACACACACACACACACACACACACTCGCCGGCCAGCGTGATCCCTGTGTTTCTCCCTAGGCTCGACACACTGCATCTCAAATTAGAGGTTGAACTGCACTGAGGTGAGTGCCGTTTCTATAGCGATGCACACTTCCTGCCTGGCTCACTGGGGAGAGAGACCATAGATACAGTTAGAGAGAGAGAGAGAGAGAGAGAGAGAGAGAGAGAGAGAGAGAGAGGCATAGAGATGAGATGGAAATGAGCAACACTGACCGGAACATGACTGAAATGATAACATTGTATTTCAAATGGTAATATTTGAAGTGCATCCATAGGTATATCTCTCTCTCTCTCTCTCTCTCTCTCTCTCTCTCTCTCTCTCTCTCTCTCTCTCTCTCTCTCTCTCTCTCTCTCTCTCTCTCTCTCTCTCTTTTTTTTTTAATCCAAAGCGACTTACAACGGTTAATACACACCGACGGTGGAGTCTACCTGGAGTCTTGCTCAGGGACACGTCGACACTAGGAGGAGCCGGGGATCGAACTAGCAACCTTCCGGTTACAAGTCAACCTGCTCTACCTCCTGAGCTCATGCTCATTTGCATTGCCAAAGCAGATGAACAATAAAATAAAAAGGGTTAGAAAATAAAATATAAAGGTAAAAAGGTAAGGTATATAGTATAATATACAATATAATGAGTATGAAACGTTAAATACAACATATATATGTATATATCAAATATTATAAAACGGGTGGCTTAAATCAAGCGATCTGATTGGTTCCCAACCGTTGTATATTGAGTGTATACACACAGCTATGACGCCCGTTCAGTTTACAGAGTTCAGTATCACTCCGCGCCTAACTCTAACTGTTGTTTATGTATATATAAAAGCGATAGCGTAGTTCACTGAAGCCTAAAAAACATGTTGATTGCTGGAGAGGGTGGAAATGTTGTAAAGCAATAGGCACACGGTCGGCAATTTAGCCTACTATCGAGTTCGAGTGAATTCGATAGAAGGCTAAATTGCCGGCGAACCAAGCTACCGTCTTTAGCTACCGTCTAATAGATCACTTCAGTCAGTGATATACGGTCATTATACCACAGTGAAGGGGGTCGCCGCCCCTCCGCTGCGCGTCGGGACGGACAACGCCCCTTAACTGTGGTATAATGAGCGTATACCACAGCCTGTCGTGATCTATTGCTTAATTATACCATGAAAGTATAATTTTTTCATTTAAATTATTTTGTAAAGAGTGAGTCCAGGGGGAAGGGGGGTGAGCAGGGCCGGCGCTAGCCATTTGGGTGCCCTAAGCACAAATGCATTGTGGTGCCCCCCCGAAAATCATCAATCAAACATCAATTCAGTAATTGTCAGTACGTTTCTCTTTATTTCCAAAATAACTTCTCAACATTAATGTTTTGCAAAATGTAATGTGCAAATAAAGAGAAATTAAAATCTTGATAAAAGACTACACTAATTTTGCATTAACAATAGTACCAAACATTAACATAAGTCCTGAACTAGTAGTTGATGGTTGTTGGTCAGGGCTGGGTGCTGTTGCAGAGTCTGCAGAGATTGGTGGTTGGTGATGTGTGCTTGAACTGCTGGTGGATGGTTGATCATCTAAATCTTCCTCCTGGTCTTGAGGAACTCCTTACACATATCTAAGCATTGACCCTGCATTCAGAAATACAAGAAAAATTAAAACTGCGCGCAGTGATGAACGGGACCTCGCGCCGGCTTGCGGCCGCGTCACGTGCCGTCCTAACATGTGTGCTGGCGAGATGTGCACATGTTAGGACCGCACGTGACGCAGCCGCAAGCCGGTAAGAGGTCCCGTTCATCACTGCGCGCAGTTTTAAAAAAAATTCGCGCCGGCTTGCGGCCGCGTCACGTGCCGTCGTAACATGTGTGCTGGCAAGATGTGCACATGTTAGGACCGCACGTGACGCAGCCGCAAGCCGGCACGAGGTCCCGTTCATCACTGCGCGCAGTTTTAAAAAAGCGCAGTTTTAAAAATATTTCGCGAATTTATGTAATCTGTAGAAGCAGAGGTGCCCTGTGGTGTCCTACTGATTGTTTTGACATTAACATGTAAGACCACATTTAACTGAATTACATGTTCATTAACCCTACATCAATGATCCGATAAATTCCCTAGGAGGAGTTAGTTGAAATACAAGGCGAAAAAGTGAAAGAATTCCATTCAAAGCGGCCAACTTTGACAGCACACCACGGCCATGCCCTTCAACGTACAGTCACAAATAACACGGCGTTGGTTGAGCACCATGTTTTGACTGTACTGACTAATTGTGAAGCAGATCCGATAAATACCCTAGGAGGAGTTCGTTCAAATACAAGGGGAAAAAAGCGAAAATAAGACCACGGAATTGAAAGCGGCCGACTTTGACGGCACGCCATGGCCACGCCCTTCAATGTACAGTCACAAATAGCACGGCGTTGGTTGAGCACCATTTTTTGACTGTACTGACTACTTGTGAAGCAGATGCGATAAATTCCCTAGGAGGAGTTCGTTCAAATACAATGCGAAAAAGTGAAATTCCATTCAAAATGGCCAACTTTGACGGCACGCCACGGACACGCCCTTCAACGTACAGTCACAAATAGCACGGCGTTGGTTCGGCACCATTTATTGACTGTACTGACCAATTTTGAAGCAGATCCGATAAATTCCCTAGGAGGAGTTCATTCAAATACAAGGCAAAAAAAGTGAAAAAAATTCAAAATGGCCGCCAAAAGTGAAAATTAGAAATGCAAATAGCCGACTTCCTGTGGGGTTTGGGGCATGGGTCCAAGAGGCTTTTCTGTAGGTATGGGCACATTGTACGTGAATACTGAGTTTCATACATATTGGTGAAACGTGGCGCAGGGGCTGCTTTTTAAAGTTCCTGTAGGGGGCGCTACAAAAAATAGAAACACGAATTTTGGTATGTGAGCTAGAGGCACCAGTCTACACGTGTCCTGTGAATTTCATATTCATAACTATTACGGTCTCCGCTGAGTGATTCACCCTCCTCTGGCGGCCATGTTGTTTTTTCAATCGACTTAATTTTAATTGAGCAGTTAGAACTTTGGTACCTAACGGCCACTGAGTGGGTCCCGCTCAAATCAAACATTGCGTCTATGAACTGTGGCGATTTTTGTGTCAGGCCACGCCCATGTCGATGCCACGCCCCATTTGAAAATATGTTGACTTTATCTTGTTCAGAATTTGATTCTGAACAACTTTTGTATTGGGGCCAACATCATAGGCGTCCAACTTGACGTTGATATGAGCAATTAACTATTTTCGAGGTTTCAACCACACCACTTTTAGAACTCATTGGTGCTCTAAACTTTATTGTACAGACTAATCCTTGAGTCAGATTGAAGATAATGGGCCATGTATGATATGTGCCAAAGTATTTTTGTCAAAGTCGAAAAACCTGGGATCCTTGGGGAATTTACTGTTTTTAACTAAATTCAAAATGGCGGAAAATTTGGCTACCGGAAGTGTTCAGTTCAAGAGACTTTTTTGTTCATCATGAGGATATGCATGTGTGTGCAAAGTTTCATGAGTGTAGGCCAAACCGGTGACGCGTGCTGCTTGTGCAAAGTTTGCACTTTTGAACAGTTGCTATAGCGCCACCTAGGGGCGAATGTGAATTTGAGGGCTAGAATATCAAATTTTTCACCAGTCCCCACAAATGTGCCAAATAAAAATGAGTTTTCGAATATGTGCAGGGGGGGAAAAATGCCACAAATGTGCCAAATAAAAATGAGTTTTCGAATATGTGCAGGGGGGGAAAAATGCAGTCAAAGTTCTGGAAAATAATAATAAGAAGAAACACGAGGGTTTCAATAGGGTCCTTGCCATGTTTGGCTCGGTCCCTAAATACTCAGGGATTGTACACTGAAATACAATTTTGCACCTTGATTCAAAAACGATATTACATATTAATTACAGGTTTATGTAATGTGTCAATCACTCATTACACTCTGTCTCTATCTCCCTCCCTCTCTCTTTCTCTCTCTCTCTCTCTCTCTCTCCCTCCCTCTCTCTATCTCTCTCTCGCTCTCTCTCTCTCTCTCTCTCTCTCTCTCTCTCTCTCGCTCTCTCTCTCCCTCCCTCTCTCTATCTCTCACTCTCTCTCTCTCTCTCTCTCTCTCTCTCTCTCTCTCTCTCTCTCTCTCTCTCCCTCCCTCTCTCGGTCTCTCTCTCTCGGCTGTATTTACAGGGCTCTGTGTTGAAAGTCCATTTTTCCACTTTCCATGTGTGCCCTGCTCCCTTTGGCCCCTGAGGGGCATTGTGATTGGCTATAAAGCACCGGGCCCTGTGGCCCTTTGGCAACACCAAAGGGTAACTGTTGTCAGGACGAATGATTATTTGATGTTTCTTTTGACAGGATGGGCAGTTGGGGGGATGGGAAGGGGGCTAGCCACCCATGATGACCACTCAGATTGAGGCCTATCCACACACACACACACACACACACACGCACACACACACACACACACACACACACAAGCACACACACACACACACACACACACACACACACACACACACACACACACACACACACACACACACACACATTCGCACACACACTTACTAACACGTTTGACTGGTATGCTTTTGATTCTCCCACTATTGCGGTTTGTGCTCTATGGACTGTTTCCACTCTCTGAAAGGCCATTGCCCCCCGCCTACACACACACAAACAGATATGTGCGAACACACACATACACACCCACACAAGTCCACATACACACAAACTCATGTACAAGCATGCACATACACGCATATAAAACAAGGGTATTTAAGTGAAAATAATGTTTAGTCAACAGTGTATTACTTTTTTTCATTAATACACAGGATTAGATGTTATAATCCCTTGTGCCAAAATCCAAGGAAAACACATATTCAGAAGCCCCTGCCCAAACTAACCTTGCAAACACGTTGGCCACTAAGCTACCAACCAATGGTGAAAAACACAAGACAAATGGCCCATCTAACAGCAGTATGCAGTGCTGAATTGATTATGGATCAAACACTCGATATAGCTTAGTTCCACATAGTGAAGTGAATGCACAGTGCAAACCACAGAAAGATCATTAGTGGCGTGCTGCTGTCTGACTTTGGTTATCGTTGATTGCTGAAGAAGGTTCATAATAAGGAGCTCATTTGTCTTTTCAAAACGCCCTATTTATTGCGCTGTTTAACACATTATATAACACAAAAACGCAAAACACAAACTCTTTATTACATTTGTTATATTTTATTATGCCCTTGTAGAGATGTGGAAAAGGGGTGTGGGATAAAAAAGCATTTTGAACCACGTTCTTTATTACACATTTTACGGCGTAATAAAGTTAAATGCTAAGTTATGAAAGCTTAAATGCATATATTACATTTATTTTAATAAAAATACTAATTTGAGGCATAGTTTTGACCCTTTCGTCCTTCCATACAGGCATTCTTGCATGCACGCAAGCACAAACTCACACACACAGGCCGCACACACACACGCACGCACACACACACACACACACACACACACACACACACACACACACACACACACACACACACACACACACAAACAAGGACATGTCTACTACATATGAATGCAAAGGCAGCTGATCATTTTCTGTCACATGTGCGCTATAACTCTCACAATAAATGTGTTGCTTGTTAATTCACAAAAATGGTTAAAATCCTCAGGAGGTCCATCTCAAACCAGGGGCTTGATCAGTAGCGTGCGGTGACCCTAAATGTCAGTGGGGCAGAAACTACTGACGTATGACCACACCCACAATTTACATGTTTTTTAAAATATGTACATATTATATACATATATAATATTGTATTGTACTATTAGCGCGGATTGCAATTCTTATTGCAGCCTGCAGGGTTATGCGATAAACATACGGAGGAACGCGCTCGTTGAGCTGCCCTGCCCCAACATTGCATGACACATTAAACTCAACTAGAATGACCACCATCATACAAAATGTGATGTCAACAGACCAAAAATAGTCGGAAAGCCTACAGAAACTATAGATAGTTAATGTGACAATCACATTATTAAAAATAGACTTGGAGCAATGATTTACTGAGGAACTATTTTTTTGGGAGCATGCTTTTGCAAGTAGTTCGCTGCCCCACCTGCCCATATGGACGGCATGCGCCTGGGCTTGATGAATATACTTCTGCTCTGCTCAGGGTCATAATCTAAACCAGTTGAACCATCAGTTTAGCTCTCTGAGGATAATCAATCAAGTTGAAGCTTGGAACTACACAGTAGTCTGAAAGTAGTGCCAAACAATCTGAGACTTCAGTGTCGAGTCAGGTTTGATAATGGTAGGATAGTTGTAACAAATGTGATGCAGCAAACACAAACAGCTTTGTAAATCATCCCACACACCCTACACAATACACATGCTTTCCCTGTGGCCTTATCAGTACATCCAGGTCATCGGTCATTTCTACCCCCAGGGGTCTCTCAGTCTCAACAATAATAAAGTAGGTAGTTTGATGACGTTGTGAAGTACCGTGGGATCATGGGAGTTGTTGTCCAGCTGATGAGACTCCGGCAGATGTCTTTCTTACGGACCAGATAATGTGTGAACCTTTTATTCACGTACCGTTTATTCACGTTTATTCATGTTATTTCATTAATTCATTTAATTCCAATGAAATAGCAAGTATCATAACGTTCACTTGATAACTAACCGTTAGATAAGTGAACTACCGAAACAGTTGTAGATAATGATGTGATGTGGGGGGGTCCACCCTGTTGATTATGTTGACCATGTTATCCATGGTCAACACAATCACAAGTGTAGCCTGCTGGCTAAACAACAGCAAAAAGCAGATCAAAACTGTGTGGCCAGTGAAGCTTCGGTGGGGGTGTGACCCACATAGGCTGTATATAATATATCAGCTTAAATGGAATATCGATATGTGTATATTGCTGGAAATCGCAGATGAAAAAGTGCCTTCAAAATTAGTGCAGGAGTAAGCTATTCTTTGAGATTGAGACTGTGTATTAAATCCAAGTTTTTTGGTATTTTCTGCATCCCTGATACAAATTTGTATACTCCGGATAGATAAAAAGATATTTAAATGCCAGGAAAGGCCAACAACTATCCATGATCCTGCTTGATTCAGAGCTCAGGGAGAGGAGGGCCCACTCACAGAACGTCCGTTGACAACGTGGTGGTGAGAGGGAGAGTGAGAGCTCATCAATGTGTGGCGCGCAGTCCTACAATGTAATACAACTTTACCCGGCTGAGCCCCCTGTCATGGTAGCTCATCGTAAAAAGCGATATCGATTGATAAATCATATCAATAAATAAAATTAGGTCTCTACCGGGTCACTTTTTTTTGCTTTTTTCCCCGGAACTCAGGCGATGGAGGGGATATGGAGCCAAACCTCCCCGTATGTAAGAGATTGAACACATGTCACTGGGTTTGACCGTGGTTGGTAACAATTGGGATAATATCTCTACACAACTCAACAAAATATATAACTTAGGTCTAGTCATTTTTAATCTGTAATAAAGTTTGGACAGAAACCAGCACATCGGAAAAACAAATCTTAAATCCTAGTTATTGCTCCAGTCTCATCCTGTTTGTTTACCTCTGCTGAAAGGACACCATGCCAGAGATTATGCTGGTTCATCCCACCACCATCTGGCTCATCAGAGCAACAAACAACATAGCAACACCATGGCTACAGCTTCCGACGTCACCTGCTCCACGTCATGCTACAGTATATCGAGGAAAAACACACACACATGCACACACAAACACACACACGCACACACACACACACACACACACACACACACACACACACACACACACACACACACACACACACACACACACACAAACACACACACACACACACACACACACACACACACACACACACACATGATATGACATCTGAAAACAACGAGCACTTCACAGTGAAGAGGTCCTGCTCCCACACTTCTTGTTCTCTGTTTTGCTCTCAGTGGATTCATTTTAGAGTGCTGTTTCTGGCCTGATACACAATACAATGATGTTGTCAAAGAATGATGGTTCACTGATAAATAGTTCACTGATGGTTCACTGATAAATAGTTCACTGATGGTTCACTGATAAATAGTTCACTGATGGTTCACTGATAAATAGCAGGAACAGAAATTGAATCAAATCATTCATTAAGTATTAATCATATTAATGGCCAACATCCACATAATTCAGATATTTTTATTGTCGACATTCAACATCCCTAATGAAATGAGGAACAACAATGTATTCCTACTCTGGTTTATCCTGTCTTGATCTGAGGTATAACCTCCAGGCCTCTTCCTCCGATCATGACAGCATCCTCCATCTTTTTGTTTCTCCTTAACCACTCACGAAGAAAGGAAGTAACCAAACACCTGCAAATCCACATAACTACCTTCCTTTGACCAGAATCTTCAGGAAATCTGCTGAAAATGCGAAGACAGGTTGCTACGTGGTTTTGGATACATTATTATCTGCCCAGAGACACAGTTTGCTGGACCTTAGTGTGACTGCAGTGTGTGCTTTAGTGGGACAGTTGTCCATCAGCAGCACTCTGTACTGATTGGCTTTAGAGACACAGTCTAGTTTGAAGTTTTATCCAAATATCTATGTTGTATGTTAGTTTCAGCCAAAATACGTTGTATCTTCACTGAAACTAGACCGTTCACACAAACACTGAAACATTGTGAAACTCCAGTAGTTAGACCTGGGGAAACCTAGGGAACCTAAGGAAACACGACCAGACAGCAGAGGGCTGTTCCCCTTGTCCTCCCTCTATCTCCAAGCTGTGAGACGAGATTAAGTCATCCTTGCTCCACCTCTCTCTCTCTCTCTTTCTCTATCTCGCTCTCTTTCGATCAGGCTTTTGTCCCCTTACTTTTTTTTTTATCGCTGAGGCCAATTCAATCTCCTTTCGGAAGTCCTCTCCTTCTCACACCCTCGGTCAAATTTTCACTTTTAGCTTTCGCAGAACGACAGGGGGAAGGGGTGGGTGGGAGTGAGTGAGTGAGTGCCTTTGCTTTCAAGACCCCACGTTTCGCAAAGAACAAGTGCAGCGTGACACAGAGAAATTCAGAGTCAGAGACACCCTAGGGAACCGGAGGGAGAGAGTCTGGAGTCGGGAGTCTGCGTCCTGCATTCCGACGGTAAAACACGTCACTGTCGCTAGCAGCAACATAATGCCAGGTCAATCGATCCATATAACAGCACCCAGACAAGTGAGAGAGATAGGGAGAGAGAGAGAGAGAGAGAGAGAGAGAGAGAGAGAGAGAGAGAGAGAGAGAGAGAGAGAGAGAGAGAGAGAGAGAGAGAGAGAGAGAGAGAGAGAGAGAGAGGGAGAGAGAGGGAGGGAGGGAGGGTTGTAGCTGTAAGGGGTTTTGGTTCAATAGCAGCACTATGGGTGACATCAGGTTTCCCCTGCAGTGCAGTCATCACCAATAACAGCAGTGTCGTTGTTGCCTAGCTCAGCATCAGAGGATGAGGACCCAAAACGCCTGCAGTCCTGCTCCTGTTACTGGACCAGGATTTATTTTGATGTTGTTGAGGTGATATAATACCTCGAAAGATTTTACTACATGGACACTTTTCCATTAGGCTGGCAAAGTGTACTGCATATTAATGGAAATTGTAGTTGTGTTCTTCAGCCATTCACATGAGAGTGTTACATTTAAGGTATTCAAAAACGAAATAAAATTAAAAGGACAAAAATTAAATGTATAGATGTACGTTTCATATGTAATGAAAGTACAGAATATTAATTTAATCGATAATTTGTTCATGGCAGTGAATAATCGCAATCAAAATATCGGCCCAAATGATGGCATTTAGAATGTCTGTCATATTCCTGGAGCTATTTTCTATGTAGTTTGACGTTAGAGCTTGGTTACTCTTTAAACTGAGCAACATTGGAACATTGTGGGTTCCGGAGAGCACACAGAGTGATAGTGGTAGTTTATATATCAGTTAGCTATCCCTGAACAGGGCAATCGCACTCTAGATACACTCACACTCAAACACTAACCAAACACACATTACTTAGCATAGAGCATGTGAACACACAAAGGAAACTAGCTAAAAGGCAAGGCAAGGCAACTTTATTTATATAGCACTTTTCATACACTGGGCAGAATCAAAATGCTTCACATACAAACATTGTCATACAATAAAATAAAATAATAGATAAGTAAAAGAAAACATAGGCAAAGTTAATAAATTAGTAATAAAATAAAAAAGATAGAAAACAAGGGCAAAGTTAAAAAAGCATTTTAGAAAGTGCAATGTATTTAAGAAAAAACTGTCTCTCTGGTATCTCCTTCGTATTAGATCAACAGTCTCTCTGGTATCAGATCATGTATCTCTCTGGTCACATTCATACACACAAACACACAAGTGCACAGATATACATACGCACACACACACACACACACACACACACACACACACACACACACACACACACACACACACAAAGAGACAAACACACATAGGCAATGTGCCCTGGGAATTAAACAGATAAGCAACACTTTATAGAAAGCTTTGGAAATGGGAAGTCAGAGTAAAAAGGCCGAAGACTAATTATCTCTTCACAATTATTTTGGATGAGACGGTTTTTTTCGTGAAATAGTCTCATTGATCACTTCTGAATCATCCCCCCCACACCGTCTAAAAAAAGCTCTCATTTATCAGACCCGAACAGATTACTCCATAAATTAATTCTGGAAGGCACAATGTGCTCATGTGCCCTGGGTCTCAACGGCTCTCATGCCATGAAAACAGATCCTCAGGAACAAAACTGGGGATTGATACACTTAACCTTCTGTTTGACTGGTGATTGAGCCCGTTGGATGGTGGTGGGGGGCTCCACTCAGGTCCTCAGTTAGCCCTGTCATCTGCTACGTTTCCATCCCAAATATGTGTGCAAGTAGGGCAAGCAAACGCAGACCGAGAACCAAAGAATACCCGACCTTTACTGAATGACTCACTATGGATGTGTGTGTGTGTGTGTGTGTGTGTGTGTGTGTGTGTTTATTGATAGGGTCAGTGATTTACATGTGGTTTAAAGGGCCTGTCAATCATTATGAGGAAGGTTTAGACCTCCATTGTAAACCTCCTCACTTGCTGTTATTCAGTCAGACAGACAGACAGAGTGTTTGTCTGTGTGTTGTCTGTTGTGCAGCCGACCCCCAGCCTTGTATAACTAAATAATTGGCAATGGTTCATTGTTCATGTTATGAAATTATTTTGTAAAAACAGAAAAGATAAATGCATTCACTTATTTGTGATCCATGTGGAATCCACTTTGATTAATTAGCGTACCGCTCAATCACATTAAACATTAAATTACAAATCATAATGAACTAATTAACTGATTAGAATGGAATGGAATGACATAGTTTACGAAATGATTTATGAAAAACAATTTAAAAAATGATCTTGTTTTTATTAATATCCTGTGTAACCTTTAAGCAACCATTTCAATGTTTCTGTTGTTTATGTTTCTGTTAGACCCAAACTGTGTGTATCACTCATCGTTAAAGCAAGGGTTTACATTTTATTCAATAATAACAATTATAATAATTATCAACAATAAATAAAAACGTATTAAGATGCTTAACATAATATATGTGCTTAACATATGGGATATTGGGGGGGTCGTCTGGCAACCGGGTGGGTTGCTAGTTTGATCCCCACCAAACCCTTAAGGCTGTCCGACAAGCTGACCGTTGAAGCCTTGAATGGTTGATACCGCAGTCTGTGTTTGAATGTGTGTATGAATGGGTGAATGTGAGGGAATAATTGTAAAGTGGTTTGAGTGGCCACAGCTCTTGAAATGCAGTCCTTATACCATTTAAGGGCTCCTCCAGCCTGAAGGAAAAACAAACCACACCAAAACCAAAGCTTTTATCGTTAAGGTGCGTTCACACCAAAAAATAAGGGGTGGCGCAAATCCATTCAAAGTCAATGCAAAGACACGTTTAGAGGCTGATTCCTTACACAATGCACCGTTTCCAGTGGGGTGTGTGGACGTTGGATGATGAGATTGCAGCGTTACAGCTTTAGTCTGTCATCATGAGTCAACAATGGCATCCCCAGCCGGCACTCCCGGTACGGCCCCTAATGGTCTGAACCTCAACATGGGTTGGGGAAGCACATTGTCCTGGGTAAATGGGCCGATTTACTGCCTGCATGCCCATGCACACGCACACACACACACACACACACACACACACACACACACACACACACACACACACACACACACACACACACACACATGAATCAGCACAAACGCACAAGATGGATAGGGAGCTAAAAAGATATGAGTCGTGCAAAATAGAAGACTGTTTTCATGTGTAAGCATTAATTGTGCAGTATTAATTGTATGTGTGTGTGTGTGTGTGTCTGAACAAAAACCTGTGGAGATAACCCACATCAGGCAGTCACCAACAGACCGGTGGTCTGGCAGTCTTCTGCAACTCCCTTCTACTGAAGGTTGTCGTGCTTTGCATGCCACTGGAGAATGTAGAGGGGAACCAAGACAGTGAGGGCAGAGACTGCGCGACATTGCCCTCACTATAATCTACTCTCTTGCGCAGGCCTGCTCCAAATACCCCACCCCCACCCCACCCCATCTCCTTCCCCCCATTAGAAGTCCATCGGCGATGGGGAAGGGCGACAGGTACAGGTCAGGATGTGACGGAGTATCTAGCCCAACCCTGCACGCTAGGTGGCATGAGATAGATGGTCGCAGAGGAGCGGGATGGAACAGCGCTCCTCTCCGGCAGCTCCTTACACGACTGAGCAGCTCTGAGCAGCTCTGGCCTAGAAAAGGTGGCCTATAAAAGGTCTGTTCCGTTCAACCCGGGCAGCCTACCACAGCTGCCGGGTCATCCTTTCATGCGGTCGAAAATATATGAATAAGAAAACCCACATTAATCTCACCATTGCGACCTGGAACATCCGCAAACTTTTGGATGCAGGTGATGACTCCTGTCATCCCCAAAGAAGTACAGCGCTGGTTGCACACGAGCTGCAGAGATACAACATTGATATTGCAGCTCTTAACGAAACCCGCTTCCATGGAGAGGATTCTATTCGATTTTAACAGAGGTGGGAGAAGGCTACACCTTCTTCTGGAGGGGGCTTACAGAAGGCTCCTGCCACCTCCATGGTGTAGGTTTTGCTGTGCGGTCAAGCCTACTTCAGAGGATCCCAGAATCCCCAGTCGGCATCAGTAAAAGACTGATGACCTGGCGGATTCCTCTCACCAACAACCGTCATGCCACCCTCATCAGTGCATATGCCCCGACACTGGATGCTGACCCTGAGTGCAAGGAACTCTTCTATGCCTCCCTGCACTCCACTCCCTGCACTGCACGCCATAAATAAAACACCCTCCACTGACAAGCTCATTCTCCTCAGGGATTTTAACACAAGAGTGGGCTCTGACGGTGCGTTATGAAAGGATGTGCTTGGGCAGCACGGTGTTGGTAAGCTCAATGAAAATGGTCTTTGCCTCCTCACTCTCTGCTCTGAGTATTGGCTGGTCATCACCAACACCTTGTTCCATCTGAAGAACCAATTCAAGACCTCCTGGTAACACCCCCTCTAAACACTGGCACCTCCTGGATTACATCATTGTCCGCCAAGCTGACAGGAAGGAGGTGCGAGTCACAAGAGCCATGCGTGGAGCGGACTGTTGGACCGATCACCGCCTGATCAGAGCCAAACTCTCCCTGGAACTCCGTCCTCCACTAAGGAAAACACCACCCTGCAGGAAGCTCAACTGTGATGCACTGAAGTCCCTGCACTCAACCAGCTCAGGGAACAGATCGCCTTACAGCTGTCCAAACTCCCTGAGACACCAGCTGATCCCGACGTCAACTCCACGTGGAGCAGCCTACGCACTGCTATTTACCAGGCGGCAGTAGAGTCTGTAGGGCACACCAGACGGAGACACCAAGACTGGTTTGACAACAGTGCACCAGGTATCCACAGCCTACTTCAGGCAAAACACAAGGCTCTTGCAGCTCACCTCTCCAACCCCCAATCCACCTCGCTGAAGGCCCGCTTCAGCAACATCCGGGCTGAAACCCAGCGCACCCTCAGGGCCATGGAGAATGACTGGTGGGCAAAGAAAAGCAGCGAGATACAGTATCACGCGGACACCAACAACTCCCATGCTTTTTATGATGCCATCAAGTCTATTTATGGCCCACAGATGAAGAACATAACCCCGGTCAGATCAGCAGATGGTACCATCCTATACAAGGACAAACAACAGATCCTGGACAGGTGGGCTGAGCACTTCAACACCCTGCTGAACACCTCATACCCAACCCAGATGGACACACTTGCCGACCTCCCATGCCTGCCAACTGTCACCAATCTGGACTCCAGAAAAAAAGCCATCACTGGCTTAAAGAACAACAAGAGCCTGGGCCTTGATGGAATCCCGGCAGAAATTCTCAAGCATGGAGGATACCTCCTCACCCGCAGATTACACCAGCTGATCATCACCATCTGGTCTTCTGAAGTCATCCCGCAAGATTGGAAGGATGCTAACATCATAACAATCTTCAAGCGCAAAGGTGACAAAGCAGACTGCGGTAACAGCAGAGGCATTTCCCTCTTAGCAGTTAGCAGCGGGAAGGTGCTAGCACGGATCATGCTTCTCCAACTAGCATCCCACGTTGCCGAAAACATCCTCCCGGAATCCCAGTCATGGACATGATCTTTGTTGCTAGGCAGGTACAGGAAAAATGCAGAGAACACTGCAAAGACCTGTACCCAGCTTTCATCGATCTGTCCAAGGCCTTCGACAAGGTAAACCGGGAACTGCTTTGGGAAGTGCTGGGGAAGCTGGGGGTTCCACCGAAGTTCAGGAATATCTTGCAACAGCTCCATGATGGGATGCAAGCCTGTCTGAGTGTTGGTGGCCAACAATCCCCATTATTTAGTGTGGATGTTGGGGTCAAGCAAGGGTGTGTCCTTGCCCCAACCATTTTCAACATCTTCCTCTCCACCGTCACCCTCCTCTCCCACAAACTCCTGGACCCCTCTGATGGGGTACAGATACAGTACAGACTGGATGGCAACCTATTCAATATTCGCCTCCAAGCCCTCACCCAAACCACCACCCAACACATCTTAGAGCTACAGTATGCAGATGACTGTGCTCTCCTCGCCCACTTGCCAGAATCCTTACAGCGTGCGCTAAATGTGGTCGCCTCCATATATAGCGCCATTGGTCTCCAAATCAACATCAAGAAAACACAGATAGTTGTGCAGGAGTCCACCCCCAAACACATGTGCCCACCTTCACTCTTGATGGTCATCCCCTTGCCATCATCCCAAACTTCACCTACCTAGGCAACATTATGTCCCCCTCTTGCTGCATCGATGGTCCGCATCGGCCTGGCCTCTGCTGCCCTTGGCAGGCTTGGTTCCAGGGTCTTCCGGAACAGGGGTCTCACCATCTCCACCAAAGCAGCTGTGTACAAGGCAGTCTGTCTCTCTACACTGCTGTATGGCTCGGAAACCTGGACACCCTACCAGAGGCACATACGAACACTGGAGGCCTTCCACATCCGTTGCCTGCAAAGGATCCTGGGTGTGTCCTGGGAAGACAGGGTGCCCTACACAGAAATCTTTGACCGGACTTAACACACCTAGCATCACCGTGCTCCTTGCGCAGAAACACCTACGCTGTGTTGGGCATGTGATCCGTATGCCTGCCCACCGCCTCCCCAGGCAAATCCTCTATAGCCAACTTCTGGGCGGCCAGAGATCTACTGGGGGTCCAAAAAAGCTCTATAAGGACCACCTCAAAACCCTCCTGAAGCAGTGCAACATTCCACCTACAGCACTTGAGTCACTGGCTGCTGATCGCCATACCTGGAGATCCTCCTGCCACCAGGGAACTACTCACCTACAGGAGCAAGCCACAGAGAGGAGGGCACAGCGACGTGCACTTAGGCATCAGTGTGCTGCAGGGCCCACACCCTCCAGTGCCACATACCTCTGTCCCTCTTGTGGCAAAACATGCAGATCCCGCATCGGCCTGCACAGCCACATGGCTATGCACCCCAATAGATGTCCATACATTTAATTTGGAGCAATGTCATCATCGCAATCGATGGACTGCCATAACTTGTGTATGTGTGTGTGTGTGTGTGTGTGTGTGTGTGTGTGTGTGTGTGTGTGTGTGTGTGTGTGTGTGTATGTGTGGTGGACGCCTGCTTTTGCGGCATATATCCTGCATGTGTCGGATTCATACTGTTACCAATATTTTCAAGACAGTTTTATTTTGTAGGGCAGGTTGACCTTGTCGTCCCTTGTCGTTCTACCTTAGTGTTTTGACACGGCCCGTCCCCCCCCGTCCCCCCCTGCCCTCTTCTCTCTCCCCAGAAAGGGTGACGAGGCCATGGGGAAACATAACAGCAAGCTGGCCCCGGAGGTCCTGGACGACCTGACCAAGAGCACCGAGTTCAATGAGGCTGAGCTCAAGCAGTGGTACAAGGGCTTCCTCAAAGACTGCCCCTCCGGCATCCTCAACCTGGAGGAGTTCCAGCAGCTCTACATCAAGGTGAGGAGGACGAGAGACATAGAGGAGGCACGGAGAGAGAGCGAGAGAGAGAGAGAGGGGGGGGGGGGGGGGGGGAGAGAGAGATAGGTAGGGATAGAGAGAGACAGAGAGAGAGGGGGGAAGAGAGAGAGAGATAAGTATGGATAGAGATGGACAGAGAGAGGGGGAGAGAGATAGGAATGGATAGAGAGAGCTGGAGAGAGAGGGGGAAGAGAGAGATAGGTATGGATAGATATAGACAGAGAGTGGGATGAAAAGGGAGAGAGAGAGCGAGTGGCTGAGGAACCGAGGAGAGATAAAGAAAGGGATGGCAAGACAGAGGAGGGGGAGTGGGTGGGAGGAATAGAGTGTGGGTGAGAGACATGGAGGAGGTGTGGAGAGAGAGGGAGAGGATTATAGGTAGCAAGTAAGGACAAGGTAAGAGACGAAGGAAGGACAATGTCATTGATTATTTTGATATTTTGAACTGCCACAGTTTTTCCCGTATGGCGACGCCTCCAAGTTCGCCCAGCACGCCTTCCGCACCTTCGACAAGAACGGAGACGGCACCATCGACTTCCGGGAGTTCATCTGCGCGCTGTCCATCACGTCGCGGGGCAGCTTCGAGCAGAAGCTCAACTGGGCCTTCAACATGTACGACCTGGACGGGGACGGCAAGATCACACGCATGGAGATGCTGGAGATCATCGAGGTGTGTGTGTACGTGTGTGTGTGTGTGTGTGTGTGTGTTTGTGGGGGTGTAGGTTAATGTCTGTCTGTGTGTTTGCATTTGTTCAGAGGGAGGGTTACGACAGATAATGAAAATAGAGCAGAACAAAGCTATGAAAGATATGAAAATAAACAACCCCAAAATAATGCCCCATCCCACGCTGCTCCCCCCCTCCATATCTTCGACATTGAGGAATGTGCATTTCACGCACCTGTGTTTGACAGCCAAGATGTATTCTCTTGGAAGAGATGTCCTGATTGGCCCTAAAATGAGCGATCTAAACTCTAAATTGGCTGCTTCAGAGGCAGGGGGATCCTATCAACCAGAACAGATATTCTCACTGAGCATTTCACCCACTAGCTGACAGATGGGGATGGTATATCTAACCAATGACCCTGAAATAATAGCTCTTGAATCTTAGTCACAGTGCCTTTAACTGGCATTACATCACAGGAAGCGCCAACCAAGCAAAATCGACCTATCTGATTGGTCCACTAGACAGCAGCTGATCAAATGAGCATGATCTACACGTGCTCAGATTCAAAATACCTCATCACTATAAATATCACTCACTCACGCAAAATTTGTAAAAGTAATGCTTACGCAACCTGGTGTGTGCCTCATGTCCTCAATACATCACGATGCTCCAACCAGCCCTGTACAGCCCTCCCAAATGTGTTGCTAAAACACAACTCTGATTCTGACCCCCCCTCAGGCCATCTACAAGATGGTGGGCACAGTGATCATGATGCGCATGAACGAGGACGGGCTGACCCCCCAGCAGCGTGTGGACAAGATCTTCTCCAAGATGGACAAGGACCACAACGACGAGATCACGCTGGACGAGTTCAAGGAGGCGGCCAAGTCCGACCCCTCCATCGTGCTGCTGCTGCAGTGTGACATGCAGAAGTAGAAGCAGGCAGGGGGAAGGGGGTTCATGTATGTTAATGGGGGCGGGGGGAGATGGTTAAAGATGAGGGGAGGTATCTCTAGCGAAGATTGAATGAGGAAGTTGGAATGAAGAGAGAGGTGGTGGAAGAGGGATATGATTGGTGTCTATGTGTTTGTGTGTGTGTGAGTGTGGGGGGGGGGGGTGATGACACAGAAGTGTGTGTTTAGGTGAGGGTTTACAGAGAGTAAGAGTAAAGCACTTATTTTGGTGTTGATGTTGCTGTTGCTGTGTGTGTGTGTGTGTATGTGTGTATAGAGTGATAAAGAGAGAGAGATGGAAAAGCATGAAAAGGGAGGGCTTTTACGAACACGATGCGCCCTGCAGATGTCTGAGTAACATACACACACAGACACAACAAACACCCACCAAACACACACACACTCTCTCAGCCAGGACAATCCCAGTCCTGTCCTTTATCCTTTATCCACATGTGTGGATAAAGGACAGGACTGGGATTGTCCTGGCTGAGAGAATGTGTGTGTGTTTGGTGGGTGTTTGTTGTGTCTGTGTGTATGTTACTCAGACATCTGCAGGGCACATCGTGTTTGTAAAAGCCCTCCACCGGCAAGGCCAATCCAGGAGAGGCCCACTGGCACCAAAAATGTGTCCTGTTTGATCACTGAACCCCAACAGACATAAATGCCATCTCTTAAAGATGGAAGGAGGGAGGGATGAGAGAGAGAGGGAGGGAGGGAGAGAGAGAGAGAGAAAGAGAGAGAGAGGGAGAGATGCCATCTTTTAAAGAGAGAAGGAGGAGGGATGGAGAGAGATGGAGCGACGGGCATACATTTAAAAATGAGATACCAAACAATGGTGTGTGTGTGCGTGTGTCTCTGTGTGAGCTTGTGTGTGTGTCTGCGTGTAGGTGCGTGTTTCTGTGTTATTATGAGGGTGAATGGATATATAGTCTAGATACATATAGCGTATAACGTGGAAATGCCTCCGGTCTGGGGTAGAATTCGCCTTTGCCACCATCATCTCATCTCAGTGAATGAAACCAATAGCCAAAAGGGAGAGAGTTAAAGGCTTGGGGGGGTTATGGTCACATACTCATTACATACCATATGAAAATGGTGTTTTTCAATGCCTCACTGTTTCACGTGTACTTTTTTTATTGCACAAAAAAAAAGAAAAAAAAAGATAATCGCTCTCAATCAGAAAGCTTCTTCCCAGCCCCCCTCGCCTGCCTAGTACACTTGGTCGCATCGCGGCTACTCTCTCTCTCTCTCGCTCGGCTCCTCTTGCTTTAAATGTCAGAGCGGAAATGCTTTGATACTCTGCGGATAAGAAGAACCTCGCTGAACTCTGCTTAGATCTGAAATCAATCTGAACCGCAGTGAGGAGGGGGCTCGCGCCATGTGTGTTGCTGTTGTTGTGCACGTGTGTGGGTGTGTGGGTGTGTGCATGAGAGAGTGAGCCAGTCTGTGTGTGAAGTGTGTGTGTGTTTTGTGTCAATGCACCTGCAAACACATTATCTGGTTTAAGGGTTAACGATATTAACATGAATCTCACGACCCATCAGATTGTCTGGCAAATTAAAATGCCCCTAAGATATATGTACATGATACAACATGACTCTAATCCTACTTTTTGTGTATCCATACATAGATATATACAAATATATATATATATATATGTATAGATAGGTAAATGTAGGCTACCTCTAGCCAAGATCATCTTTCATATGACACACAATTTAACTAATTTAATATACCAAGAATGTGTGTGTGCATGTGCGTGTGCGTGTGTGCGTGTGCGTGTGCCTGCGTGCGTGCCTGCGTGCCTGCGTGCGTGCCTGCGTGCCTGTGTGCGTGCCTGCGTGCGTGCCTGCGTGCCTGTGTGCGTGCGTGCCTGCGTGCCTGTGTGCGTGCGTGCCTGTGTGCGTGCGTGCCTGCGTGCGTGCCTGTGTGCGTGCGTGCGTGCGTGCCTGCGTGCGTGTGTGCGAGAGTACAAGATCCCTGTGCCTGTAAATGCTACTGCGCAGCAGGCTAAAAGTCAGGGGACTTTAGCCAAGCATTGACCTGTAAGCTGAATGAGTGCTTGTATCGTGGATGTAAAACAGAGATGCCTCGATATAGTTTATCCCTGGTGATAGAGCTACTGGTGTTGCCTCCCACCCCCACGCCGATGCACTGAGTATTAGCCATGATCCAGATACACATGCTTTCGTGGTCCGCTGGTAAACCGCTACGTACTGTCTCTCTGGATATGGGAAGTGTTGTTAACGTTTCTTCATGCTGTAGCCCACTGTTGCAAATAGACAACATATTCACATGCAGATGTTATGTTTCGCAAATCCAAGATCGGAAACGTGTTTGGCCATGAGAAAATATTGGTTTGTCCTAAAGCTGTTAGGAAACTGTTATGTGTCACAGCATAGTGGAAGAATGAGAGATTAATCATTCTCGTTTAGATTTTCTGTGAAACTTATTTGGACTAATTACTTGTTTTAACACTGTAAAGTATACAGAGTATGATTTGTTTTAACAAAGAATATTCATTCACCTTATTAATACAAGACGGTTTTAACTTTGCCAAAAATCTGGCAAATGCTTCAGGTGAAACACCTTTAGTTGTTCCTTTTATAGTGGAATTGAGTGGATTAATACATGTATACATTGATGCTATGTTTATCTGATATGAGCTATGCTGTGCTTACATGAAATTGAGAAATGGAATGTTTTCCACTTAAGAATATGGCCTCCAATTGAATGACAGCACAGGCCCCTTAAAGACGGGGGTTAAAGAAAGGTGTTTTGTGCTCTTAACCCTTAGGGCCGATTTTCATTTTGTGTTAGTGTATTCTTGAGGTTGATAAATAGGGATGAATAATTGGACTAACTACGTAGGTTAAATACAAGGCTTAGCGGGCCCGGCTATAGCCTCATGTTTGCATTTTATACATCCAGTTCAGTTGGCTTGTTAAAAATCCAACTTCATGTTACCATTTGCGAATTTTTTGCGATTGTATGGAAAAACAATATTAATGTCAGTTTAGGCGTGTTATAAAAGTGATATAGAAATATCACTTTTAAAAAGAAAAGACTCAGACTTTACTTCCCCTCTCCACGTAGAAAACACATGATATATTTTCCTTTCTTAATGGTAGGCCTACACTACTATTGAGCTTCACATTTTTTGATGGCATTTTGTGATGAGTTGTAGGAATGTAAGATCCTAAATAAACATTAATATACCTCACCTAGGTTAATCAAAACTTTGTTTTGTCACATCTCACAATAATTTCACAATTAATTACTTAATGATCAAAACATTATTGCTACCAATAAAATGAGCTATGCTCGCATGCTTCCAAAATGGAGTAGTCCATGGTGATGTGACCTCACGATGTCCAAGCCCATCAGGAGGGTTTGGCATGGTGTCTTGCAAATTACAGGCCACCATCTTGATACCTTTTCAGCATTTAATAGCCTCTAATTGATCTACCCAAAAATTATAGAAGTAAAACAGCTGGATTCTTGGGTGCGGGGCGCTTTTGCTATTATTGTTCTAAAATTGGTGGTCAAAAAGTACCAAGATGGCGGCTAAGAATGTGCTTCAAGACCTTCAGGTCATATGCTTGAAACCCTCCAATTGTGACTTTTCTGCCACCCTGTGGTTGAATATTTAAGACAACATATAACAAAACCAAAACATTTTTTTTTTCTCTTAAACAGACATGTCTTTTAAGATTGTGACACCAATGTCGGTTCGGGTTTGCCTAACATTCCATCTGCGTCTAATATTGATAACTCTGTTGGAGGTAATTCCCACATCTACTATAGCAAATTAAATCCTAGACCATCAAAACATCCCAATCCTTAATACATGTAGTCGGGCCCTAATTAAACCAATAGGGTTCCCTATATTAGAAGGAGCCCCATATTTAGATAAAATGAGATGAAAAGCAGTAATTCATTTTGACCGTGACTCATCATCAGCCATGGTAAATTAAAGCCGCCTTCAAAACCTTCAGAGTTTCCGGGAGTTTCGGAGGTTCGGACATTAAGCTCGGAAGGAAAGTGCTTTGAACACTTTCTTGGGTCTGAGTTTTCGCTCAGAGTTTCATGCGGAAGTAAAGCAACCCGAGTCCTCCGAGTTCACGTCACAACAATGGATGGCCACGTCATTACATTGATAGACTAAAGTGAACTTGCAGCAAGCATTAAGAGGAAAACTTAACACCCATTCTAACATTTGCATTATGATACATTGCTTACAATTATAAACAACCCTCTGATAAATTCTCGCTCATGTTCAACCATCGCAAGCAGTTCTAATAACTGATTAATCTGATTCAGCAAAGAAGCGCAAAGAGGACGTAAGAGCTTCCGAACCTCCGAGCTGTTTTAAAGGCGGCATAACTCTCATCATGGACCTTTTCCACAGAGGTGTCGTCGTAGGACAAACACAGGTGTCCCTCATTACACTAATCATGGTCACTTCCTGTTACGTACCAGGGCACGGCGAGGACACTCATCTGCACTGGCTTATCTCTTATCTTATGGTGTGTTCCAGATGCATCGCACACCATCCGCATGAGTTGCTCTTCTGAATTAAATTCCTGGCATGTAGCACTTAGCGTTCCCGCTTGTCTTTGTGGGCTTTGTAACATGATGAGTCTGGGAAGAACAGTCATTGTTATTGTTTGCTTCATTAGCCTCTTGAGCAAACAAGCTTGAAAACAAACAAGCTGGAGCAGACCATGATTAGTGTAATGACACCTTTGTGACACCTTCGATGACGTCCTCCTCTCTTCTTAGAGTGCTGGATGTACACTGTCAATGCCAAGGGGTCATGGGTTTCGACTTGGACATGACGGCGCCTCCTTTTACCTTTGAACAGGGACTCACATGCTCGGTTGTGAAATATAATTCAACTCATAGACTTGTATCTATGATTTTTATGTAATGTCTTTCTGTCTGATCAGTTGTGTTTTTTTGTTTTTTTGGAGTTCTGTTTTTTGGGATGTTGTTAGACTCCTAGAACAATGGCAATGTCATTATTTTTATTACGTTGAATAAAACACGTGGATGTCAAAAAGAAATGCATGGTGTGTGTTTAATTTGATGTTCAAATTCATTGAAAGTTGAAACTCACTCACTCATTTATCCAGTGACTACTCACCTGTTTATTCAACGACTCAAACAGAGACAGAAACATTGTGGACCGACCATATGAGTCACCGTCTAGCTATGATGTCTGAATAAAACGGTGATGTCAACCCTCGGTCCGTTCTCATGGCAACTGGGCCAGGCCAAAACCCTTGCTACACGTAAACCAATATTCATGCACACCTGCACACACACACACACACACACACACACACACACACACACACACACACACACACAAACACAAACACACACGCTTGGATAAACCTGGATACAGATGACATGCCTGATGACAGTAAAACAGTAGTTGTAGGAGTAGTGCATTAAATAACGCTAACACAGTTACATTCTGGGCAGCTACCCACAACAAGGTATAATCATTTCTATTTTTCTTTACAAAGAAAAAAAAACAAATCTCTTGTCTGAGACTTTCAATATCTGTTCATACATCTCACCTCCGGGAGAGTAGATGTTTTCCAAGGAAGAATGTGTCTCCATCAATGCCTAATCATAAATAAGACTAGCTCACTTCTAACCTTCTAACTTCTGGGGGCATTCAGATGCCACTTCTAATAATAGACACTAATGTTAACTGTGTATGAATGTAATATGTTAATTATCAACATACAACATAAATCTTTTTGTTCCAAAATTACAAAGAAAAATAGTAACAGTTCGGTTGAATGCCATAAATATTAAATAAATAGAATATAATAAAACACATGGTCCGATTTTTGTGGTATTGTGTCTATTTTAGCCAGCAAAATAAATAATTTGCTAATAAATAAGGTAGGAACTGCTGTTTAATGGCATTGTCAGCCCCTCCCGAGCTTTACACAAACGATCAATACGACTTAACTGTGGCCCTGTTGGATCCGTCCCAGTGGAAACAAACAACCACGTGCACAAACAGTGCTAGAGAGAGAGAGAGAGAGAGAGAGAGAGAGAGAGAGAGAGAGAGAGAGAGAGAGAGAGAGAGAGAGAGAGAGAGAGGTACTACTAGGTACTGCATTAGGCTAGAAGAGGTCATTTGAAACAAATGCCCACTTGAGGGCACTGTGAGATAACTGTTGCATGCTTCGGAAGACAACACAGTCTAATTTACAACAACCACAACGACTATTACTACGAGGAATCGACAATTCAAGATACTGTGGCGTTGATTTTCACTCTTATTCCATGTCGTGATATGTATTGAATCGATTCTAAATTGATTGACGTTCAATTTCCCCTGTAGCATATTCAAATAGGCTACGTGCCAAAATCTGCTCAGGCAGTCTACATATAACTTTAAAGGAGAATTTCATCGGTGGAGACATAAATCTATATTGAAAGTGGGTCATATATGTAGTCGAATAGAAACATAAATTTATATTGCGATTGCGAGCGAGACTTCTCCAGTGATGGATGTCATTCAGGAGCGAAGAAAATTAAAACCGTCCCCAGTGGATGATGTGCACAGCATTCTAAAGCACCACACCAACACCAGGTAGGATAATTCCCCGGCATTCCATCTAATGTGTCTAATTTTCCTTCGGTTGCAGGTCGGGCGTCAATATCAATTTATAGCTGGTCTGGTCGGGTGCGGAATGTAATTTGCGCGTGCGGGTTTGCAAAATAAGACCCGTGTATTGTTACTCGGCCAAGGTGGAGAAGGAATTGGGGAAATAAACTTTAGCTTTGACTCTCTGAAGTCCAGATTGAACCACGACTTCAGATTGATGTGGAAGGACCAGAGACGTCTGACAACCTGGCAGTCGTTTATTCATAATATCATCCAGGCGCACACAGCTTTTGGCCGTGATAATATATATTATATTATAGATGTCTATAAATTATATTATATTATTTAGATATAGAGCTCCAGGTCTCCCGCCGGAGCTCCCGGAGTGTTCTAGAATATCTTATAGCACAAGGCCAAAAGCTGTGTGTGCCTCCGGATGGTATTATGAATAAACGACTGCGTACAATTGCTTCCTTAGCGGTTTTGTGTGATCTACCGGTCACATGGTACGTCAATACCGTAGCGCAAATTCACACCGGTGTACTCTCTACCGCTTATACTATACGTGCTTGTAGTCTCTCTCTCCCCTCCCCCCCCATACACTTCCTGCTTTAAATGACGCAAAAATCGTAATTTTACGTAATTTAAAGCAGGAAGTGTTAGGGGTACATACAGAGCTCTCCCGTCTCAGGGGAAAATGAGGGGGAATGAACTGAATGTCCAACGCCACGCCCCTAAAGCTCGCTGCACTTAAATGCACGTTGTTTACTACTGTGTATAGGCTAGTTGATAATACAACAATAATAAATGATGACAGAGATTAGTGTCATACTTTGTAGTGGTCGTAAAAACACAACATTGTGTTTCGAATGCAACCTTTGTTTCAGGCGAAGGTTACATCCATTGTTTCCTACATTTAGGCTAATGAACCACACATACACACACACACACACACACACACACACACACACACACACACACACACACACACACACACACACACACACATACACACACACACACACACACACACACACACAGTTACACAATTAGACTTAGACATGCCACTGCTTTCGCTGATTTTGTGGTCCCAGCATGCAGCATGCTGGGAGCAATTCTGTGTGAGAAAATATGAACAGCTTGCTGAAGGGTGTCACAGCCACCTTCCAGAAGGATTACACAAAGAGAGAGTGAGTGTGTGTGTGTGTGTGTGTGTGTGGGGGGGGGGGGGGGGGGGGGGTTTGGAGGGTTGGGAGTGTGCCCTTGTGCGGCATGAATGTCCCATGAGCCTCTTGGGATGAGAGGGGGGGATTGAGAGGGGACGACAGGGAGGTGGGATCTCTGAATAAGGAAGAATGGCTGTGATTGGCTCGTTGGGAGCGGCGTGTGTGTGTGTGTGTGTGCATTAGAGAGAGAGACACTCACACACACACACAATGCAGTAGAGGGGGACTGAATAGGGCAGAAGAGGAGAGATAAAGTGACACGAGAGAGAGAGAGAGAGAGAGAGAGAGAGGGAGGGAGAGAGAGGGAGAGAGTGGGAGAGGATTTGATGTATATTGGCGAAAGAGAAAGACACAGAGAGACAGAGGCACAGAAAACACACACACACTAACTGGAGGTGCTGAGAAGAAGAGAGAGAGGGGACGGACAGATTCGCAGCGCAGCATACAAACTCAACGCCTGCCAGAACAAAACAATACCATCTCAGGACCTGTGCACACGCGTGTGCATTACAGACAGCGTGTGTGTGTGTGTGTGTGTGTGTGTGTGTGTGTGCTGGAGCTTGGGGCCACGCGTCAGTGTGAAGGTCCGCTGTCCTGTTAAATACGGTACATTGAACTGTTGATAAATACGGGTTGATGCTTGCGGAGGAAAGAGTGTCTGTGAGTGTGAGTGAGGGGGGCTTGTGTGTATGTGTGGTTTGTGTGTGTGAGTGTGTATGTGTGTGAGGGGGGGAATCCTGTGAGCAGACGGAGGAGGACCATCACAACTATTTGGCGGATTGTTTTTCTTCATCTTCTTGACGGCTGAGGACTGTAATGGACATCATCTGACCGTTAAAGTTGACTCTTTCTAAGATCCTTTCATCATCCCAACAATACGTGGACAAGGTGCCTCACCCTGGTAACCGGTCACCAAAAGTTATTCTGGTTTTTTTTGGGGGGGGAAGGTTGGGAGAGAGAGAGCAAGAGGAGGTGAAGCATCTCCATGGTGAAGATGAGTCTGCAGCCCGTACAGGTGCTGAGCGCAGAGCTCCCGGAGCAGCTCCCACCTAATTGCTCCTCCAATGGAGCGCGCAAAGGATCCTGGGAGGACGTGGACGCGCCGGAAAGAGCCGCTCACCTGGGACCCCAGGGACCCCTCAGACCCCTTGGACCCCAGGCCACCATGCCCACAGATGTGAGTCTTGTGATCCCCCAGTTTAACCTCTGGTCGTTTCCCATTCCCTTCATCCTGTTCTGTTGACTTCCATTTGAGAACAAAATCTGAATCTTCTGGGTTTCATCCCAATATGACGTTTATGTGACATGTGTTGCGCTTTTAATTCCTTTAACTTTCCCTGAACGACCCCCAACAGGACAACAACCAGTCCTGGTGGTCGCGTCCTTCTAACCCTCTCTGTTGGCTTTATTACAACTTCTGTAACCAACACCA
>NC_140290.1:472500-527500 GCF_964030765.1 Micromesistius poutassou | reverse complement strand
GCCAGGGAAGATTGCAACAGTTTCGTCGAATTCCATAAAATAACGCAAATATTTAAAAAATACACACACAAACATCAATGTACACTGGAACTGGAACTCGTATTTTTCATTACACTTACATATGTGACACTATAGTATAGATAGTGGCACATAGTACGTGACATACTTAGTGTGGGGACAATATAAGAAATACTACTACAATACTATCAACGATTAGATGGAGTTGTACTACTACTACTACTACTACTATACCACAGCAGTCAGATGTGCCCGTCTTATGATATACAAAGCAAGGAGAAGGAGTGGAGAGCAGTGCCACAGACCCTATCTGTCTGTATCTATAACACATGTAACGTTTAGCCTTTAAAGGCCACGGGTAGACCGAACCCACTGGCCAGAGGGCAGGCGGTGAGCACTGTTCCTCTGTTGTTAATGCCTCACGCGGCTGCAGCTGGCATTTGGATTATTTCAAATGTAAAGTATACATCCATTCCACAACGGGTCATTCCCACCACAAGTCCCCTTGGCTTAGCAGGCTGGGCTGGGTACAGAGAGAGTGGGGCATAGTGCAATTCCAGTGCAGATGGAAGGTCACTTCCTAAATCGGTCCCCTTCCCAGAAGACCCATTTTTTGCCAGCATTATTATCCGGGGGCAGAACAGTTTTTCTGTTCACAGCTCAATAATAGTCCTTAATAATACTTATCATTCACAATCCTTATAACTGTCTGTTTGCTAAGGTGATGGATAGACCAGCCCGGAAAGTGGAAGGAGGCATATTCTTCGTAAGTATGTCACCTCATTAACCCCTTGTACCCCCCGTACCCCCCCCCCCCCCCCCCCCCCCCCCCCCACCACCACCCGAACATTGCCACTTACAGTGGGGGTCAAAGGTTGTTTTCCCCAGGCTTTAGATCAGCATGACCCCCCTCACCCGTTCATTCACCCTTCCTTTGGTGTTCTGCTTGACCTCACAGCATGACGACACATCCCATAAATATCCACCGCCACCCTCCGCCTCGGAGCCGATATCGGTACGCTGTCTTGCAATTTTTATGGTTTACGGGAAACGCTGCTGCTAACGGTGGCCTGCGTCGTACACACAGTGAGCCAGAGTGAATGTGAGACCCTCCAGATTGTCCAGCCTCCCCTCAGACAGGCACAGAACTGTACGCACTGCCGAGAAACAGCCTCATCCGACAAGCTGCTGAACCCCCGTCCCCCATGTTCCAAACGACCAGCCTGTCCCCAAGAGCAACATAAAGCTGCTGATATTCAAAGGACATAACAGTCAATGTTTACGTCTCTTGTATTAAATCTGACTATGGATATTTATTATAATGAATATGTATTTGAATATATATTTGTATTCATATGTATATATAGAGATGCTTTTATGCTGGTAAGTGGAGTTGATAGCTGTCGAACTGCCAAAGTTGTGTTGTTTTTTTATTATGTAATGACAATAACACCTAATCAAACTTAACTGATCTAATTGAATGAATGTTCAGTTGAGAATCTGTAATAACAATATATTTGACCGGATCTTCCCCATGTCGAGTTTATCAAATGTTTCATAAAAATGGACACCAAATGTATTTTGTTATAGCCTTTTTTTGGCATTTTCCCTCAAATCCTCTCAAATGGCAGCCATCTGATTTATATATGATATAAACAACCTTTAGCTATGTCTCTGTTTTGAACATACTGGTATAGGAATGTAGTGTTTTGTGTCCCCCTCAAACCATCATTCATATTCTTTCAATAAGCATATCTATCAATATTTATATTATTGATACTAATGATATCATTAAGCTACTCAACAGAAACCTCTGAAAAATTTGCAAGCTGAGCTGTGTGTTCAGCAACGTGATAGGGTGTGCAGCAACAGGGTGCATGGTTGCTGCACACCGTAGGTGGGAGGCAGAGGAACTAAAGGCAGCCTGAAGCCTGTTTACTGCTGCGTGCAGATAGACGCATTCATACGCCTTCAGAGCCATAAACATAAAATTACATACAACCAACCATACATTCACACACACACGCGCACACACAAAACCATAAATACATGGATACCATACATACATATGTAAATGTACACGCAATCACACACACACACACACACACACATACAAACAAATATAATCATAATCCTTCCCACAGGGATTCATATTAGCCCTGCCTCTTCTACTTGCCAACCAGCCAATAACCTTCCTGTGCAGCTTTGCCCAGGGTTGGCTGCCCTGTATGGCATGCAAGACACCTTCTCCCCCCCCCCCCCCCCCGTTAAGCCTACGAGAAACATTGGGTCCCCCCCTAAGCACCCCCATGCTATTTATAATAGTTAATATGAATACATGGAGGGGTGTATAGTAAAGGTTAGCCATTAGGCCAACAATTACACGTATTACTGTTAGGAGAACCAGATCTGTCCTATTTGTAATGTCATGCCCTTTACCTAATGCACACACCGGCTGACGACCCGCACACACACACACACACACACAGGATAACACCCACAGGGTTGTGCATGCACACACACAAATCCTCACCCAGTCAGCATGGTGTTGAATTGCATGGATCTGTTTTACACATCATCAACTCCAAGACACACACACACACACTAAACACACCACACGCACCACACTAACACACACACACACACACACACACACACACAAGCAGGCACACACACATACACACACAAATAATCGCAAAACATAAAAACAGAAGCATTTATAAGTTGTACAAGGTCAATATCAAACTAAATGTTTGCACCACAAATTTAATCTTGAAATCCTAACAAAGTTGGAGTCAGTAAAGAAAATGTGTAACTTATCGAAGTTTCGACCTGGAGACGGTTCATTCTGTCGTGACCATGGCCAGACAGAGGTAGTCACGAATACAATTAAAATGATGGAAGTGACTTCATGCAGCTGCTGACTCATAATCCTATTACCCTTCAAGAGTGCAATGACCACTTATATAACCCGTGGAATGTAACACACTGATTGAGGTGCTGTCTAAAGTATTTCACAGTTCAGGTTTTGCTTTCAAACCAACTTTTTCTTAATTATTTGATCTAAATTGACTGCTGACAAGGTATATCTGGCAGGTGTGATAAGTGTGTCATGAGACAAGCCCCCTGGTTTGATTGGTCGACAGGAAACATCCAGAGAATGAAGTGCTTCGCTTTCTCCAGTGCATGCGCTTCTTGGCTCAGGGCTCATTTTCAGGCTTCACTCACTTCCAGCCACCAAACACTGTGTTTACAGTGGCCCAAATCCTGCCCATCATCAGCTCCCACAACAGCATCTGTGTGCATTGATGATATAGAAAGAACATCATGCATGTGCAAGTCATCAACAGTGTACAGTCTACTCATGTTGACTGTACATTAATCAGAGGAGTACCTATTGTTGTTATTAGTAATTTCATGTTCTACATTCTCAATGATTACACTGCAGAGCTTTGCTTTGGCTTTGACGATGTTGATGATATTGACCTTTCCCTTTTGCATTGAGTTTTCTTCTCTTTTTTTTTACACCCCAACCAATACGGCGTCCTCTTGGGAATGCCTTTCATTAGCCGTTGACGCCGTTCACTCTCGGCCACGTTGCGGTCTTCGTTTGGACAGACATTGTTGACATAACATACATACACCTCTTTCCTCTCATGTGTTTTGTCCATGTTGTGTTCTGCTCTCTGTTTCCCCTGGCCCAGCCCAAGCCAGAGAACGCGGTGACGGTGGCCGTGTCCACGCGGGTTCTGTTCCGCACTGAGCGCGAGCAGCAGGTGTTTGACGAGCAGGGCATCGAGGAGTACCTGCGCTTTCAGGTGGAGCACGAGAACGAACACTTCCCCACGGGCCCCGCCTTCCCTTTCGTCAAGGTCAGAGGTCACACAGTCACCCCCCCAGTTGGTTTTTGGACGTTTTGAACTTCTGCAACTCCGGAGTGCATGTGTATTCTATCATTTATGGAAAATACATTGAACTTGGCAAGCACGGGCTGACATGGAGGGTAAGCGTGCCTATGTCCGGTTTTAGAAATAAGGTGTTAACACAGGGTTTATACGACAATCCCTCAAAGGATTTGAGGGAAGTGCCTACACTGACACAAAATCAAGCATATATATATTTTTTTACTACCAGGGCCCTGGTACAGAAAAGTAGCAGACCCATAATTATTGTTCATACCCAGTGGCCAGAAGGAAACATAGAGCTATTTGTACTTTTCTGCAAACAACGGATATCTACACTTCTAGTAGGCTCTTTTAGCGTTTTCATGGAATATAATGGGTGTAGGCTATACTCTTATTAAGAAATAACCAACGTTATGTATTTTATTACAAAAGCGGTGCACATTGTTTTGCATAAACTTGGTTCTGATGTATAAGAAAAAGACACATATTCAATGGTGCCTTATGAAGTAGTAAACACAGTTTAGTTCAAATTATCAAATGACTTAAATTGTCAACGTGACTAGTTTTCTATTTTAAATCGCTGTCTGAGGGCTAATCACTCCAGGAGATTTGCAAGCACAGACAGATTTGGTAGTGACACAGCCGATTACCTATTTGTGAAAGCAAAACACCAAGCTCCTTGTTTTCAACCAGGCTTGTTTATTTGACACAATTAATAAATATTAATATATAATATCTTATAGTATAGTATAGTATAGTATCTATATAGTATCTTATTCATAATAAAACCTCCTAAGGAAATGTCATCAAGCCTGTAAGTTCAAGTTCCAATCATTCACTTATTCAGAGCATGTGTTGCTCAGGCGGCCTCCTAAGCTGTAAAGTGCTGCTGGGAACCCTGCGTGGTTTGCAGAAACGTACAAATAGCTCTAGTTTCTTCCTAGCGACGTGGGTGGGTGGGGCCTATGTGAAGAGGGTCTTGCCACACGAATGTGTCCACAACATACAGTAAGTGGTAGGTATTGCGTAAATAAATACCTTGCTGATGAATATATTGTGTCTTTTTACCTACAAGGCTTTGGAGGCGGTGAACGTGCGCCTGCGGGAGCTGTACCCTCAGAGCGAGGAGCTGTTTGACATCGTTCTGGTCACGTACAACCACGCCCACGTGGGGGTCCGCCTTATTAACACCATCAACCACCACAGTGAGTCTGATGACCCCCACACACACACATACACACACACACACACACACACACACACACTCGTGCAAACGCACACGTGCACGCACACACATACGCACACGCACACACGCAAACGCATGTGCACGCGCACACATGTGCAGACATGCACACACACACACACACACACACACACACACACACACTCACACACTCACACATGCGGTGCATAATCCATGTGGATGCTTTTATTGTCACCTTGCTGTATTGTGACCTTGTCGTTTGCGTGACGGTGGACGGTTTCTGGTTTCCATGAGGCCTGGGGGGTAACGCAAAACCGGCCTGGAAACAAGAGTGTGTGACTGTGTGGTTGTGATGTATGAACAGCTGACCGTGCAGTCCGTCCTTCGGGGCGAACCTCTGTTGACTGTTGGCTCCTGGTCTCCGTCACCGACCAGCTGCAGTTTCATAAATATCTCCCAGGACATGAGAAAGATCGAGAAAAAAAGAGAAAGAGAGAGGGCCACAACAAAGGCAGTTCAGAGCAGAGGAGCCATTAAAGTACACAGTGGGTTCGGGTCCTGGTCCTCTATGGAAGAACCGACCACTTTCACTCCTGACTCCTGACCTTGCGACCAGCCTCACAAAGGCAAACTGGTGAAACGATGAGGAGCACATAGAATGAAAATGGCTAGCATAGCAGAAGCTAGTGTTAGCAAATGCTGTCTTAGCATTAAAGATTTATATATTAAAGATAATGAAAATACTTTTCATCTTTGTTTGAACACAATGTTCACATTGAGATTCCTAGGCATAATGGTAATCATCAAAGCAATAGTGAGGCTACAAATTTAAATGTGTCTTCCAACCCTGCATTCAAGCACGCTTCACAGCCCAGATCCATGAGGAATGGCTCCCTCCTGTCCGACGCTGTTTCTCTTCCACATCAAATAAAACCCAAGCTGACATGATGTCGTGCCAATTAAATTAAATCACCATCAGCCACGACAGGAAATAGGACGACAGATAGTGATATAATTCAAAATACAGCCGTTAACGTAATGCAACGTAATCACATGAGAGGCAATTTGTTACGTGTGATCTATCACAGCCACAGCTTCCATAATGTGCAATGGAGAATGCAGGGGGATACTCTGGATCCTACACTCTGGAGATGAGAATGCACATTAGGACATTAGGGCACATTAGTCTGCTTTAAAAATGGTGGGCCTGGAAACCCACATCTACTAGTAGTCGTTAATAGTCCACTAGTAGTTTTAGCTGACAACTCTTTAACGCTTTAACTCGTCCACTTCCATTCAGTCACAAGTGTTGTATGTTGTGCTCTACTCTACTACTACTCCTCTGCTCCACTACTCTTCTCCTCAACAAGAAATCAATTCTGCACAGACGTATTTGAACAACACTGAGAAAGATGTGAGGACCATTGACAGGACCATCACCTTTTCAGTGACCTGTCCCCGGCTACTGCTGTCCCCTGAAATGTCCCTGGATTTGACTGTGAATGAAAGATCCGAACCCCACCCCGTCAACAATCCCGTCCGCCAGGGGAAGGGCAGTGTCCCCGTTTTAGTTTTCTATGACAAAAACACTACATGTTTGGAGGTTTTTACACCACTGAACCCAAAATGTCCCTGGATTTTGTCCCCCCCCGTCAACAATCCCGTCCACCCGCAAACCCGACCACCCCCCCGCGTCAACAATCCCGTCCACCCGCAAACCCGACCACCCCCCCCCGTCAACAATCCCGTCCGCCCGCAAACCCGACCACCCCCCCGCGTCAACAATCCCGTCCGCCCGCAAACCCGACCACCCCCCCGCGTCAACAATCCCGTCCGCCAGGGGAAGGGCAGTGTCCCCGTTTTAGTTTTCTATGACAAAAACATTAAATGTTTGGAGGTTTTTACACCACTGAACCCAAAATGTCCCCGGATTTTGTCTCAGAAATCGGGTCACCTTACCATAACCCAATAATAACAAGACAGCTTATATACAAAAATAGCATATCGCAAGAGTCAAGGGGTCACCAACAGCTCAGCAGCAGAGCTCTGGGTCTGTGCATGTACACAGAAGACCACACACACCTTTTCCTGTGTTTATTTTCTCTTCAGTCCAAGATGGTCCCATGAAGGAAAACATTGTTTTAAACCAAACTGTTGTTCTTCTGCTCTGGCTTTGATGTGGGCCTGGGAGCCCGGGTCCTCGGTGGCCGCTCCGATACTTATTACCATGCCTCTCATCATCCCAGTGAATACATACATAAATAAACAAGGCATGGCACGTCGGCTGAGGAAGAGAAGGACATCATGGAGGGGAGATGAGGAGACATACGGGGGTGTGGGGAGGGGGGGGAGGTAGCGGAGGAGGAAGGGAACAGTTCTCCAGAGCGTCTCCCACGCCACAGAGCCCGGGACTTCAAGGACACCAGGGCGCCTGAGGTTGAAGGATGAGGACATGTAGGACTAATACGTAGGAGCAGACTCATTCAATACGTACGAGCAGGTTCATTCATTCTAAAGACATCGGAAAGGGGGGGGGATTTATTTTCTCGAGCAACGTGTCCCATTTATCTATCCTCATCCTCATCTTCAAAATCGCTTATCCGGGGTCGGGTCGCGGGGGCAGCAGCTCTAGCAGGGGGCCCCAGACTTCCCTTTCCCGGGCCACATTGACCAGCTCTGACGGGGGGATCCCGAGGCGTTCCCAGGCCAGTGTTGAGATATAATCTCTCCACCTAGTCCTTGGTCTTCCCCGAGGTCTCCTCCCCACTGGACGTGCCTGGAACACCTCCCCCATTTATCCATCTCATATCGTTTATTCATTCATCTTTTTTTCTCTGATGAATCTATGATTATGGATCTATGATTCTGATGTTCTGTCTCAACCTGCCTTGCTTTGAGTCATCTGGGATCCTGCGTCCTCCTCCCTTCCTCTGCTCATTCCATTCTTGCGCCTTCCCCTTTAAAAGGAAAAAATAAATAAACATCTTTGCAGCATTCTCTTCTCTTTTCATCTCAGTCGGTCATTCACTCATTGGCGTCCTGTTGTCCCCCAGGGACAAGAGACTCTCATACCTCAGTCTGTCACACGCTCTAACAAGCCACCCACCGCCTCGAGCAATCACCCAGCTCCTCCAACCCCACCCACATCATTCTCCCTACAGCACTCAAGCTAAATGCCCATATCTACATTACATTATGGGATTTTGCTGACGCTTTTTTCCAAAGCGACTTACAACCATTCATTCACACACGGACGGCTCAGGATCAGTCAGGGTCAGGCGTCTTGCTCAGGGACACCTTGACACTCAGCTAGGAGGAGCCATGGATCGAAACTAGCAACCTTCCGGTTACCAGTCAACCCACTCTACCTCCTGATAATACCTTATTACCCATCATGCATAGTGTGACCGGTGTACGTCATTACCGATCAGAGACACTAGAGACACTCTTTCCCATCAGTCTTAATACCGTCTTAAACTAAGCAACCCCAACCACCTTCTCTTTACGTTACACACACACACACGCACGCACACACGCACGCACGCACACACACACACACACACACACTCGTGCACACACATGCACAAGCAGGTATGTGCACAAACACACACACACACACACACACACACACGCACACACACACACACACACACACACACACACACACACACACACACACACAACACACATACACACACCTCCTGATCAATATGAGTGCTTGGTTGTTTCTGTTTGCACTGCTTTAATACAATTCACTGACAGGAGGTTGTACTGCTTCACAGCCGGTGATGCACTTTAGAATGACAAAGAGACGCAGGCCTATACTAGGGAATATTGGGGGGAAAAAATGGAAAACTGAATTGGAAATACGAGCCAAAAAGACAACCAAGTTGAGAATATTTCCAAGTAATCTTAAAGCTTATATTTTCTGAGAATTAGAATAAATGTTCTACTATTAATCAGTAAATTAGTTTTAATACAGTTTTACTACTTTAATACAGTAGTTTTAGTACTGTATTTCTCCCAAAACTGAAACATTCAATATTGTATTTAGGGTTAAGAAGAGGCTTAACAATGATTCACATAAAATTATACATTTGTATACTGTACTTATTGAAGGTATTTCATCATAGTAATTAGAGTTAGGGTTAGGGCTAGGTTGTGAAATCAAGAGTGTATGTGTATGAGAAATCAAGAGGAGAAGCCCTTAAGGACTTCACTCATTGATCTATCTGAAAATGCACTTGAATCACCCTCTTCAAGAGGAAGAAAATAAAAAATGTCCCTTCCAGCTCTGCTCCCTTAACTTCTCATTCAGTTTAGCATTCATCTCTGATTGGCCGACAAAATGGATTCCCAGCACTAATCAGGGATAGGATGCCCTGATTGGTTGGAAGAGAGCTGGGAGCGATCCAACTTCTAAATTGTCTCAAGCAGATGCAGGCTCGCAGACAACAGGAACAGATATTCTCATAAAGCATTTCACTTACCTACAGCGTTTTAAGTGATGTCATCTTTCTAATAAATGTTTGTTTTTCGTAAATGTTGATGTGAAAGATCTCGCTATAATCAAAAAAATCTTTTTTCTTCCATTCTAGACCTGTTTATTGAGAGGTTCTGCATGACCGGAGGAACCAGTCCTATTGGCTACCTGAAGGCATTCCATACAAACCTCTACCTATCAGCAGACGCCGACAAGGTCAGAGAGGCCCTGGCTGAAGGTGAGACCCAAACCATACACACGCACACACAAGTATCCTCTCACTCGCTCATCACTCCAACACACACACACACACACACACATACACACACACTCGTTTTTCTAGTTAAATCACATTCCGTACAAAGGAGCTATTCGCCAGAGGTGGAAAAAAGCTACTCAAATAAAAGTACAGTTACATCACTGAAATTTTACTCAATTCCAAGTACAAGTATTAAAGTGTACTCAAGTACAAAGTACAAAGTACTCTTTTCAAAACCTACTCTGAGTACTAGTTACTAGTTTACTGCAAGGGAGGATCCAAAATCTCTAATCAGGGTTAACTTTGAACAATGATTTTGAGCAATTTTACATCCTGTCATAGCAATTGTACATCCTGTTTTAAGAAAACTCTTGAAAACGTATCTTGAATATATTGGTTATCGTGACTTAATTAGCTTTTTTCAAACCCAACAAAACATTAAGGCCTTCTATTTTAGTCTATAGCCTACTCGAAGGAGTGTCATGACACTATATTCTTGACATCTGTGATATTAACACTCCTCTTATCTCTGAATCATTTGTTCAATAGCCTACACAAAACTACTCAAACTATTTCAAGTCCATAACTGAAGTTTAATTTTTAAGTTTGACATAACAAGACAGTCAGCCATTATCCATTCAGCCTACCGACTACACCCTAGTATGACTGCACTGATGGCTGAAAGGTAAGCTTGTTGCTAGGTGAACTCAGAAATTCTCAGGCCAATACAGCATGCATCTTGTCATTCTCGACATACTTGCATGCAATTTTTTACTCAGTAACTTGTGTGGTTTAATATGTAACTAAGTACAATACTTCAAGTAAGTAAAAGTACAGTTTTTAAAAACGACTGAAAAAATACAAAATACCAAAGGAATCGCTAACATACTATATACTTAAAATGAGATTCCTATGTATTACATTTTTACTATCAGCGTAAAGCCTAGATGTTACATGCATTTGTCATCTAGATCTAAAGGCATTCCCTACCTGGTGTGGGAATAGGTTTAATATTTGAATTTATAATAAGAATAATACCAGTTATATTTGTATTATTGTTGTGATTATTTGTAGAAGTAGAGCTTGTGGTAGTAGTATGTACTCATGGCAGTTGTAGAAGTATATTTTCTGTTGCATAAAGTGAATAGCACTCAGTACACAAGGTGACATCACGGATACAAGTCAGGACTAATCTGCTGCAGAGGCTCAACGGTGCTTAGTGCTACAGCATGCCTCATAGCAGAGAGAGAGAGAAGAGAGAGAGAGAGAGAGAGAGAGAGAGAGAGAGGTGGAGAGGGAGAGGGAGTGAGAGATTGTCCATGACGTTTTACTTCAAAGCACATTCATTCACATTCATCATAGACGAGGGCTTTTTGGCGCTGCCTGCTTGAGTGGTGAGGATTACATGTGTTTACCTGCCATTAAAACCAGGAACTGATGAACATAAAAGCATGTCTAGGAAGAGGCCCATTATTATTTCACCTCTACTAGGACTACTGCTTGTTCTTAAAAGTGGCAAATGTTGTGTGTAGAGATTATTTGAGATTAAATATTCTTACATGACGCATTAGGAATAGAATACCAATACCGAAACAAAAAACTGACGTTCTCGGGCTGGGAAGCCAGCCAACAGCTGTGGGGAGGACGTAATTAAAAGTAATTAAACTACAAGCTTTTAACAGTGGCATCCTCATAGGACAAACACAGGAGTCACCTATTACACTAATTATGGGTCTGCTCCTTTGCTGTACCACGGGTAGCAGTTGAGCAAACTATAAGATAATGTTCCTAAATTAATCCCATGTCTGTCATTCTGCGCAGGCATCGCGGCAGCCACCATGTTCATGTCGGATAAGCTGTCAGCGGTGTCGCAGACGCAGCTGAGGGTGGCCTTCGACGGAGACGCCGTGCTCTTCTCGGACGAGTCAGAGCGCATCTTCAAGGCGCACGGTCTTGACAAGTTTTTCGAGCACGAGCGGGAAAACGAGGACAGGCTCCTAGATCACGTACGTCGACGCTGACAACCACAGTGATGGACGGCCATTTAACACCGACTGGTGTTAAATCAAAAATGAACGACTTTCAAACTCATTACATTTAATTGTTTCTTCGATTCCACAGTTTGAGTCAGTTCCAATGTGGAGTCTGGTCCAATTCCATTAATTTTTCGAATCTATTCTTAGGCTTGACGGGACGGTATTGAGACCGAGTTGTTTGGCGTCGACTCTCTGCCCCTAGGCCAGGCACAACTAAGGGGCACTAGGCCTACCTCACTTTGATATGGACATCTTAACTGACCTTTTCCACTATCACCCTTTATCTTAGTCTTTGCTTTTGACACAAAAAATGTAATGAGTGATTCTCATTGACCATCAGCTACAGGGGACATTTGTCGGGCAACTTAACTGAACCGCCAAAATGTTTTTTCAGTTCAGGAGAATTTTATTTTTTGATGTACATGGTTTCCAACCTAAACATTAATTTTACATTGTTTAATGTGCACTTTGCTTGCTGACATTGGAGTTTCCAGTAAACATAAAGTAACCATACGTGTGTCTCACATGATAACCCTGCAGGGCCCTCTGAAGAGCTTCCTGGAGGCCCTTGGGAAGCTCCAGAAGAAGTTCTACGCCAAGGGCCACCGCATGGACTGCCCCATCCGGACCTACCTCGTGACGGCCCGCAGTGCCGCCAGCTCCGGAATCCGGGCCCTCAAGACCCTGCGGGCCTGGGGCCTGGAGATCGACGAGGCCCTGTTCCTGGCGGGGGCCCCCAAGGGCCCCATGCTGGAGAAGATCCGTCCCCACATCTACTTCGACGACCAGATGTTCCACGTAGAGGGTGCGGCGGAGATGGGCACCATCGCTGCCCACGTGCCCTATGGCATTGCACAGAAGTACCCCAGGAAACAGTGAGACCATGCTTTTGGGGACACACGTTTTTTGGAGGCTGATGACGTTGTGTACAAACAGCCTGAGTGTGTTCTGAAGGGACACCAGAGAAGACTATAAGGGAAGAATGATAATAAAAAATTATTTAGACAACAAACATACAAATCAATGAGAGCTTTGCATGCAAGATCTCTTCATGGGCCGTGTTGGTTTGCATGAATGCAGTGCATCTTGTGATCTTGTACTGTTAAAGAAGTGTTCTGCAACCCTGTCATTTTCGTCCATATTTTGTTGGTTGTTTTTTTTCATTTGAACGTATTTTGATCTCGAGCTTCCAGCCTTCCTCGCTTTTTTGATCAAAACTGAAACTTTGCTGTAAGCTGATTTTTGCTGACTCAGGCTCAGAACTCTGACTGACTTCCTGGTCATATAGGAGTAAATCTCCCTGCCTTGTGAACATTGTGATGCGATGAGATGTAGGGCTATAGGGTGTCAATGTTACCTTCAACACTCTACTGTTTAAGATTGAGGGAAAGAACAAAAAAGAAAATCACAGATATCTTACTTAACACAAGGAATACAGTTATATAAAATTCCTATTATTTATATTTTCTTCAAATTTGTGTTTCTCTATATTATTAAGGTATGAGGCAAAATAATACTGTAGCAATTATTTAAAGTGCATAAAAACAATTTTATGTGTAAAAAAAATGACATACATTAATACAATGATTGTAAATGTGTTTCATACTTACGTATGTGTTTCATACATCAATGAATGTAGCCCAAAGCAATATATAAAAGCCATAGATCTAGATGCCAGCTGAAGGCCTTAGTTGGAGGCTATTTCTATTTGAACTAAATAAAGAAAATGGATTGTCACCAATCCTGTTTGTGATATTCATGGGCAGGATATCGAGGCGTAGTCGTGGTGGGGAGGGGTTGCAGTTCGGTGATCTGAGGATCTCATCACTGCTCTTTGCAGATGATGTGGTCCTGATGGCATCATCGGCCTGTGACCTTCAGCACTCAAAAGCGGCTGAAGCGGCTGGGATGAGGATCAGCACCACTAAATCTGAGGCCATGACTCTTAGCAGGAAACCGGTGGATTGCCCTCTCCGGGTAGGAAATGAGTCCTTAGCCCAAGTGAAGGAGTTTAAGTACCTCGGGGTCTCGTACGATGGAGCGTGAGATTGGCCGGAGAATCGGAGCAGCGGGGGCGGTATTGCGTTCGCTTTACCGCACTGTTGTGACGAAAAGAGGGAAGACCCAGGACTAGGTGGAGAGATTATATCTCAACACTGGCCTGGGAACGCCTCGGGATCCCCCCGTCAGAGCTGGTCAATGTGGCCCGGGAAAGGGAAGTCTGGGGCCCCCTGCTTGAGCTGCTGCCCCCGCGACCCGACCCCGGATAAGCGGACGACGATGAGGATGAGGGAAAGAAAATGGTGAAAAATAATATATAATAATAAATACTAAAAGGGTTTAATATTTAAAAAAAAAATGCATTATATTGCTGCTGTATTTTCAATAAAAGGGTGGCTATCGATGCAATGTTCTATTTACGTGGTCAATTATTCGATCAGTGTCACGCATGGATACGTAAGAACTCAACGGTAGGCCTATCCCGCTGCTGCTGTACATTAGCACCACCTGGTGGCTATTGAGGGTAACACACGATTGATTATACCGTAGAAAGAAGTTTGGAAATCAAATCAACTAATTTCAATGATTACTTTTTCTTTTGAAATGAAATAACGACTCTATTCATCTCCGATGTCATCGGGTATTGATCAAAAGATAGCTGGCCTAATCTAAAACCTCTGACAAGTTCCCCACATGTCTTGTAACTAAATGGAAATACGGCTCATTACTCTCCATTACTACACAGCAGGCTGCTTGCCAGCACCATGCATTTTCCTGACCGGAGCATGTCTTCACTACAGGCATCAGAATTAATTCACATCATAACACACAATACATTGCTGTGAGGAAGTGTCTTCCGCATCTATAAACACAAAGCAAAACTAGGGACCAGCTACATTGGATCCAAGCACATGTCATCTTCAAACATGCTGATTATACCTACGGGTATTGAAATATACATTAAACATTGTAAATAATTTATCAAATTTATTTCGCCCAGTGTAGCTAATGCAGCCGTTTCAGAAAAGTGATATCAATAATGCAGGTGGGATTTGATCTGAATATAAATATATTTAAAAAACCGATTTGTTCATTCACGTTCCGGATTGAGATAAACTTCTCATGTTGAGCGCTAGATGGCAGCACTGTAACAGTACCAGACAGGCCTGTCTCATGTCAGCTCCTGCCTAATGCTGCTATCCATTTGGCCTTTTGTGCTGGTACGCCGACCTGCTCAACGAGAACCTGACGTAACTTCCTGGCTCTTACCGCCTTATATTATTACCGCTATATATTAAAAGTGTTCCAGTAGTCTTTTGTGTGCGACGAGTGGGAGAATAATGGCCGCCTCCAGGACAGCAGTTTTGACCGATTCATTCATACTTTACTCATACTTTATTCATCCCAGAAGGAAATTTTAGGCATCCAGTAGCATGCACACACATATCTCACACACCTAAAAGGTGTTTAAACTATTTAACTACTTAAACTATCTACTATAAAATCTACTAGCTAGTCATTGTTGTTAGCAACATTAGGCTCTTAAGCAAACCAGCTTGAAAACAAAACTTTACATTGTATTGCACGCACAGCAAGACCATGCAATGCATACATTGGTCATCTTCGTTTGTCGAGCGTCATGGGAATCTTTCGCTACTCTGTGTACTCATCAGAAGCCCCAGTGGGAGCTTGATATCCCCAAAGAATGCATCAATGCTGCAAGAAAGCTGGGAGATTTAACACATTCCGACTTGGTGGGCGTACCATACAAATGGATAGCACCATTAGATTGCAATTTTCCCATTAAAGAATAGAAAGCTGTTATGAATGATTCAATATACTAGTGTGTAAGTGATTCCTATTACTCATCCAGCTTCATTTAAAGTCATATTCAAAAAGGTGGTGATTTGCCTTTCCAGGAATAAGCCTAATTCAAGGCGATTACCCACACCTTCACCTCTCATCTGATATTCCCGCATCTGTGATGAATGCGTTAATATCCACACATTACCTCTTGGCGTGTGGGCGATGAGTGCACATTGATCCTATGGGTTCACCAGTCATCGACCTCTGATATGGGATAACAGCCCGCAGCGACTGGCCTGCAGCAGGATAAATAGACCATAGTTTGATTTTACACCCCTCCTGTTTGGATATTTTTTTTTTTATTACACGGCTCTTCCCAATGCTGTGGAACGCTCCGTTCACTTGCATGGGCCTTCCCGACTTCCAGCAGTGAATTATTTTTCAATAATGACCGCTGTCAAGAAAAGTGGAGGGATTCACGTCTTTCGTATCACTCCGCAAGTAGTCCAGTAACTTATCAACTCCAGCGTACTCGGTTGCTAAACGACGTCAATGTCTTTGGCGGACTATTTCTCTGCTGATCAACACTACGAATGCTGGTAACAAATGAATTGTAAAAAGACACACCGTGTGAAGTTATTTTTTCATTTTGGCAAGTAGCCATGTAATAAGCGGGATAATGTATAGAATGTTGCCGGTCATTATCTAAAATAAGCCCCTTCAGGGCGAAGCAAGACACCTTCGCTTCGCATTGGTGTCTGGTTCACCCTGTCAGGGCTTATAATGACCGGCGTTCTATACATTATCCCTTACATATCCAATATATCCATTCAAATTGCTGGAGCCTATTTGGGAACCAACCAGAATGCTTTACTCTTATTTAATAAAGAGATTATGTTGTCCTTCACCAATCAAATCGAACAGATGTAATGATTTCGATGAATTTATGTAGCAAAGCCTGATGAACTAGTTAATTTGAAGGAATAATTATCTAGCTGTTTGTCCTGATAAATTAGAACCCGTTGTCCTCTTTTACATATTTTTATTGGGGATTCTAAGCCAATGATTTCGTAGTTATGTTGCAATTAGTGAAGAAAACAAGAGTATGTGGGCCTATTATAAAACCATCCTCAGGAGATGTTTCTCTAATGTAGCCTAGCACATGCAGCCAACCAGGGTGCTAGCTTTAGCTACTTGAGCATAGCCACACTACATATGTCGGGCGGTCTTGATACTGCATGGGGGAAGGGGGGGTTATGTAAGAGGCTGTAAGCTAGACCATAAGCTGCCTTACGGCTTGGTTCAGACAGATGTTGCTTGCTTATGAAGAGTAAGGTAGTGTGTGTGTGTGTGTGTGTGTGTGTGTGTGTGTGTGTGTGTGTGTGTGCATGTGTGTGAGAGAATGTGTTTGTGTAAGCATGCGTGTTCTTTGTGTGTGTACAGTATGTGTAAGAGAGAATTTGTGTATGTGTGTATGTGAAAGAGATGTTTTTTGTGTGTATGTGTGTGTGTACAAGCGTGCACAAAAGAAGGGGAGTTGAGGGAAAGGTGCGTCGGACTCCATTTAACTGATGACTTGACCTGGCAACAACAACAGAAAGAGAGAGAGAATTAAAGAGAGAGCGATTAAGCAGAGCTGGAGATAAAGAACCAGATGGGGCTGTAACAACCTGCCCCAGAGACACAGATGCTCGTGAGACATCACATGCTCTCCGACGTCTTGCAGGGTTATGGACGCTTTTCAAAGGCAGAGAGTTATTCTGGTTGAGCGTTGGTGAACCGCTGCCAGAGGGAGGCCCTTCCAATGAAACACAAATCACGGTTGCCCCGTGGTGTCAAAAGCTAACCTCTCAGTATCACAACCTCAAAGCATAATTTTCTTTAGAACCATCTTCTCCTCTCTTCAGTGTTTGACTCTGATGAGCTGCGTCTTATCACAAATCTACGGAAGAGGATTAGGGCCACACGTAAGAAAAAAAATTGAGTTCTGACTTTATTCTCAGGATTCTGACTTTAATCTCAGAATTCTGACTTTAATCTCAGAATACTGACTTTAAAGTCAGAACTATGAAATTCTGAGAATGAAGTCAGAATTCTGACTTTAAAGTCAGAATTCCAGAGTGGACGACGTAAAGTCAGAATTCTGACTTTAAAGTCAGAAAATGAAATTCTGAGAATAAAGTCAGATTCTGACTTTAAAGTCAGAAGTCTGAGATTAAAGTCAATAAAGTCAGAACTCAATTTCTTTCTTATGTGTGGCCCTAATCCTCTTCCGTACAAATCTCAGTCGTGGTTGTAAGCATTTTTTTGTGCACCCGCTACCCGACCCGTCAAACCTTTTTTCAAACGGAAACCCAGAGGGTCCCTGAGCTTCCTCCAAGGCACGCAATACTGCACATTTAATGTGTGTGTGTGTGTGTTAGGCAGATCAAGGGCGTTTTATATTTATTGCCTCAGATGGATGGCTGGGCGCTGGACAGGGGCGGAGCAGGTCATCTAAGGCGGATTGCCTGAAGTCTGGGAGTGGGAAAAACAACCCAACATCAAGAGCCGCTCTGGAAGAGGACCTGGGGACCGGAGGGGTGGCTGGAACGGCTCTGGGCTCCGCTGACGTAGGCAGAACCACTCAAGAGGCCGATGACTTTTGTGGAACCGTTCTGTAGGCCAGCCATGTAAGCAGCAGCGCTCAGGAGAGCGCCGATGTAGGATGAAGCGCTGAGGAGGCTGGCGATGTAGAGGGAACTGTCAGGAGGAAAACATTCCCCCGAAAACATTCCCCCCAGGCGAGTCCCTGCAAAAGGCGACTGCTGGACATGAGGGTCCAATAAATGTTTCTAGCATTACATGCTGGGGGCTAAATGTTTGTAGCATGCAGGAGGTTACTATGCTGGGGGCTAGCATGCTGTGGGCTAACATGCTTGGGGCTAGCAGGCCAGGAGTATATGATCAATCATACAGTTCCTCATCCATTAATCCGTCTGCTGGATCCCTGGTTGTGGTTGGTTCTTTCTGTCATGGCCGGTGCTGACAGCCAGGCAGGAACAAAAGGGATCGTAGGATATATAGAAATATGATTAAAATGCAGACGAGAACCCCGGGAGATGGACCAAAAAAGGCTTTTATTAAAGAAACTCAAAAACCTCAGTTCCAGGAACTGGCATAGAAGAGCATGGCACTGGCATAGAAGATCTCAAAGGAACCACAAGGACAAAGGGTCAATAAGACAGAACCGACAAGGGACCAAAGGGAGGGAACTGGTATACACTATACAATATACTGGTATATACTGGGAGAGACTAATGGGGAAATTAGGTGCAGGTAGGAAGATTGACTGGGAAGCTCATAGGAGGGAATGGTCTGAGGACATCTGGTGGACAGGTGGAGAATGGAAACAAAATAACAGAAATAACAAACACAGACTGGGACAAGGAGGGGGGGCTTCATTGTCAAGACCAACCCATTCATAATCCGGCATGACAACACTTCCACGGACTCAAGCTGACCAGAGGGTTGCTAGAAACAACACACACAACCGCCTACACACACTCCCGCCCACACACACACACCAGCCCACACACACACACACACACTCACCCACCCACACACCCACACACACACACACACATACACACACACACACCCTGCCCACCTACACACCCGCCCACACACACCCACCCACACACACACCCGCCCACGCACACACTCACCTACACCCGCCCACGCACACACACGCCCACACACACACACACACACCAGCCCACACACACACACACACACACACACCCACCCACACACCCGCCCACACACACCCACCCACACACACACCCGCCCACGGCCCAAATACATGGAGGGAAACTGATAGTAATAATAATACTAATTATTATTATTATTATAATAACACCATTTTTTGTAGGTGTTGAAAACGTTCTTATGTTTGCAAAACTTGGTCCTCCTCCAAAATGTTTTGCTACATTTCCCATTGCCTACATTCAGGAGACTCCTTGATATATATCCCTTTCTGGTGCGCACTGAAGGTATATAGATATATATAGCTGACTCTTTGTTATTGCTATACCTTCCCATCTAACTCCGCCTGACTGGTGGGCCCCCACCCCCATGCCTCAGAGCTAGGGGGAAGCTTCCAGCCTGTAGCTTTGCATTAGTTAGCTCATCAGCTGCGTGAGCGCGTTGGATGAAATGCTATGGAGTCAATCAACACCAGCTTCACGTGTGTGAACAGAATCCCGGGCGATCTGGGAGGGTGTCCGTTGGAGGTGACTTGGATTGAAGACATTGTCTTTGTTACGTTGTCGCATTCGATACATTTTGTTCTTCGTTTGTAGTTTATTTCTTTTTTCTTTTGTCTGTCTAGCTTTCTAGCTGTATTATAGAACCTCAAGTCTCTGGGTTTGTGCTTTGGTGTGTGTGCGATTATTGGCATGTGTAGCTAACCCTACTGGATATTGTGTCTATTTGTGTGTCTGTCTTGCTTCTTTGTGTGATTGCATGTGTTTGTGTTACATGTGTTACTCTGTGTGTTGTGTGTGAGTTTGCAATGTCAACAACTCACCTAATTACTGATGAGATGGGAATGTTTTCCTGTGTGCGAAATAAGTAGTGACACACAGGCAGAGACGAACACACACACACACACACACACACACACACACACACACACACACACACACACACACACACACACACCATTCAAAAATATACTAACAAACACACACTCACAGACATAACACACATACCATTGAACAATGGTATACACACACATACACGCACCCATGCACACACACTCACATGCATGATCACATCCCAGGTGCAGATCAATGCAGGAATAATTGAGGGAGCTATGACTCATGGGCCTCATCCATCCGACAGAATCACTTATTTGTTCCTTCTCAGCTCCCATAGAGCCACTGAGAGATACAGTTTTCCCCACGATACAAAAAATGTGAAGCCGATGATAGTTTTGATGATGATCCGGTCGTCAAAGAATATGAGATGAACATTTGATATGCGTGTGCGTGTGTGCTTGCGTGTGTTTTTTGTAACTTTGTTTGTGGGTGTATTTTGGCAAAGGGACTGGAATAAAGAGCAGTGTTATGAACGGTGCCTTTGGCACATGACCACCACAACCACAACGCCGCCTCCACCAGTAGTAGGCGGTGCTTTTGTTTATTCTTTATTATTCTTTTTCTATTTGGCTGTACTAGCCGTATAAAAGGTGTAGCGCTGTAGCTACTTTGTTCCAGGAGACCATGTTATGCAAAGCTACACCTACACCACAACACCATCCGCTACTCCACTCCCACCCGAGCACTGGCCTGGGTGATATGGGACAGCAGCCCTGCACCTGTTCTCCCCGTCACACCACAGACACACACACACACACGCACACACCCAAAAACTCACACACACACACACACACACACACGCACATACACACACAAACTAACACCCAAACATGTGCACACACACACACACACACACGCATACACACATGCATACACACACACACACACACACACACACACACACACACACAAACACAGACTTTTTCTATCTGGAGGAACACTTCTCTCTTTTTCCTTTTCTTTCCTGCTTTCAGCCTTTTTTTGGTCTTCACCCGCATACTTTGAATTAACATGTCAGCCATTTCAAACTTTCTTATCTTTGGTGTGTGTATGTTTCTTCTGCAACAAGTCATCACTGCAGTTAAAAAACATACTGTCTTTCCTTATTAAGAAGGACTTCCTGCTGAGGACTAGTGTCTTCTTGCTGAGGACTAGTGTCTTCATACTGAGGACTAGTGTCTTCCTGAGGACTAGTGTCTTCTTGCTGAGGACTGGTGTCTTCATAGTGAAGACTAGTGTCCTCATGATAATAACTAGTGTCTTCATACTGAAGACTAGTGTCCTCATGATAATAACTAGTGTCTTCATGTTGAGGACTAGTGTATTCATGCTGAAGACTAGTGTCTTCATTATAAGGACTAGTGTCTTCATGTTAGGACTAGCGTCCTCGTGAAGACTAGTGGCTTCATATTGAGGACGAGTGTCTTCATGAGGACTAGTATCTTCATACTGGGGACTAGTGTCTTCAGTAGTCGAACAAGCATAGTCAAACGACTATGCTCCGCAACTGGACAACTGCAATTGTCCGGTTATACATGGTGGTGAGTAAATTGATTCATTGGCTGAAGAATTTCATGCCCCGGGACGATAGGTGGCACTGTACCCAGTTTTTCAGTAGACTTCACTTCGGATCCATGTCACTTCAAAATAAATGTTTTTTTCTTCCGACGTGTTTGCAATCTTTATTCATTCATGTAAAGACGCCTAGTGGGGGTTATCTCGCCCATGGGAGAGAAGGAATTCGGGGAAAGTGTTAGGTAGGCAGTGTTAGGACAAGTGCTAGATGCTAATGCTAGATGCTAGTGCTAGGGCTAATGCTATATGCTAGGGATAGTGCTAGATGCTAATGCTAGGGCTAGTGCTAGGGCTAATGCTATATGCTAGGGATAGATGCTAGTGCTAGGGCTAATGCTATATGCTAGGGATAGTGCTAGATGCTAATGCTAGGGCTAGTGCTAGGGCTAATGCTATATGCTAGGGATAGATGCTAGTGCTAGGGCTAAATGCTAGTGTTAGGGCTAAGGATAGTGCTAGATGCTAATGCTAGGGCTAGTGCTAGATGTTAGTGCTAGATGCTAGTGATAGAGCTAGTGCTAGTGCTAGGGATAGTGCTAGTGTTAGGACTAGTTCTAGATGCATATACTAGGGCTGGTGCTAGGGCTAATGCTAGATGCTAGGGAGAGTGCTAGGGCTATATGCTAATGCTAGGACTAGTGTTAGATGCTAGATGCTAGTGCTAGGGCTAGTGCTAGATGATAGTGCTAGGGATAGTTCTAGAAGCTAATGCTAGGGCTAGTGCAAGATATTAGTGCTAGATGCTAGATGCTAGGGCTAGTGTTATATGCTAATGCTAGGGTTAGTGCTAGATGCAAGTTCTAGAGCTAGTGCTAGATGGTAGTGCTAGATGCAAGTGCTAGAGCTAGTGCTAGTGCTAGATGCTAATGCTCGGACTAGTGTTAGATTCTATATGCTAGTGCTAGGGCAAGTGCTAGATGCTAGGGCTAGTGCTAGATGCTAGTGTTAAGGCTAGGGCTAGTGCTAGATGCTAATGCTGGGGCTAGTGGTAGATGCAGGTGCTAGAGCTAGTGCTAGATGCTAATGCTAGTGCTAGATGTTAATGCTAATGCTAGGGCTAGTGCTAGTGATAGATGCTAGTGCTAGGGCTAGTGTTAGATGCTAGTGCTATGGCAAGTGCTAGATGCTAGTGATAGGGGTAGTGCTATGGATAGTGACAGATACTAGGGCTAGTGCTAGATGCTAATGCTAGTGATAGATGCTAGTGCTAGATGCTAGTTTTATGGCTAGTGCTAGATGCTAGTGTTAGTACTAGATGCTAGTTTTAGGGCTAGGACTAGTGTTAGATGCTAGTGATAGATGCTAGTTTTAGGGCTAGTGCTAGATGCTAGTGATAAGGCTAGTGCTAGGGATAGTGACATATACTAGGGCTAGTGCTAGATGCTAATGCTAGTGCTAGATGCTAGTTTAAGGGCTAGTGCTAGATGCTAGTGTTAGGGTTAGTACTAGATGCTAGTGTTAGGGCTAGTGCTAGATGCTAGTGATAGATGCTAGTGCTAGGGCTAGTGTTAGATGCTAGTGATAGGGCTAGTGCTAGGGATAGTGACAGATACTAGGGCTAGTGCTAGATGCTAATGCTAGTGCTAGATGCTAGTGATAGATGCTAGTTTTAGGGCTAGTGCTAGATGCTAGTGATAGGGCTAGTGCTAGGGATAGTGACATATACTAGGGCTAGTGCTAGATGCTAATGCTAGATGCTAGTTTAAGGGCTAGTGCTAGATGCTAGTGTTAGGGTTAGTACTAGATGCTAGTTTTAGGGCTAGGGCTAGTGCTAGATGCTAGTGCTAAATGCTAGTGTTAGGGCTAGGGCTTGTTCTAGATGCTAGGGCTAGTGCTAGATGCTAGTGATAGGGCTAGTGCTATGGATAGTGATAGATACTAGGGCAAGTACTAGATGCTAATTCTAGGGCTAGATGCAAGTGCTAGAGCTAGGGCTAGTGTTAGAGGCTAGTGCTAGATACTAGGGCTAGTGCTAATGCTAGAGATAGTGCTAGAAGCAAGTGCTAGAGCTAGTGCTAGATGCTAGGGCTAGTGCTAGATGCTAATGCTAGGGCTAGTGCTAGATGCAAGTGCTAGTGCTGGTTCTAGGGCTAGGGATAGATGCTAATGCTATGGCTAGTTATTGATGCAAGTGCTAGTGCTTGATGCTTGGGCTAGTGCTATGGCTAGTGCTAGATGCAAGTGCTAGAGCCAGTGCTAGATGCTAGTGTTAGGACTAGTGCTAGATGCTAATGCTAGGGCTAGTGCCAGATGCTAGTGCTAGGGCTAATGCTATATGCTAATGCTAGTGTTAGATGCTAGTACTAGATGCTAATGCTAGATGATAGTGTTAGGGCTAGTGCTAGATGCTAGTGCTAGGGCTAGTGCCAGATGCTAGTGCTAGGGCTAGTGCCAGATGCTAGTGCTAGGACTAGGGCTAAGGATAGGGCTAGTTCTAGGGCTAGTGCTAGATACAAGTGCTAGAGCTAGTGCTTGATGCTAGTGCTAGGGCTAGTGCTGGATGCTAGTGTTAGGACTAGTGCTTGATACTAATGCCAGGGCTATTGCTATATGCTAGTGCAAGGGCTAGTGTTAGATGCTAATGCTAGGGATAGTGTTAGATGCTAGTTATATATGCTAGTGCTAGATGCTAGTGTTAGGGCTAGTGCTAGATGCTAATGCCAGGGCTAGTGCTAGATGCAAGTGCTAGAGCTAGTGCTAGATGCTAGGGCTAGTGCTAGTGTTATGACTATTGCTAGATGCTAATGGTAGGGCTAGTGCTAGATGCTAATGCTAGGGCTAGTGCTAGATGCTTGTGCTAGGGCTAGTGCTAGATGCTAATGTTAGTGCTAGATGCAAGTGCTAGAGCTAGTGCTGGATGCTAGTGTTAGGACTAGATGCTAATGCTAGGGCTAGTGTTAGATGATAGATGCTAGTGCTAGGGCTAGTGCTATATGCTAGTGCTAGGGCTAGTGCTAGATGCAAGTGCTAGAGCTAGTGCTAGATGCTAGTGCGGCTAGTGCTAGATGCTAGTGTTATGACTAGTGCTAGATGCTAATGGTAGGGCTAGTGCTATATGCTAGTGGTAGGGCTAATGCTAGGGCTAGTGTTAGATGTTTGTCCTAGGGCTTGTGCTAGATGCTAGTGCTAGATGTTAGTGCTAGATGCTAGTCATAGGGCTAGTGCTAGGGATAGTGCTAGATGCTAGGGCTAGTGCTAGATGCTAATGCTAGGGCTAATGTTAGATGCTAGATGCTAATGGTAGGGCTAGTGCTATATGCTAGTACTAGGGATAATGCTAGATGCTAGGGCTAGTGCTAGATGTTTGTTCCAGGACTTGTGCTAGATGCTAGTGTTAGGGCTAGTGCTATATGCAAGTGCTAGCGCTGGTTCTAGGGCTAGGGATAGATGCTAATGCTATGGCTAGTTCTTGATGCAAGTGCTTGATGCTTGGCCTAGTGCTATGGCTAGTGCTAGATGCTAGTGATATGGCTAGTGATAGATGCTAGTGCTAGATGCTAGTGATAGGGCTAGTGCTAGGGATAGTGATAGATGATAGGGCTAGTGCTATATGCTAATGCTATGGCTAGTGCTAGATGCAAGTGCTAGAGCCAGTGCTAGATGCTAGTGTTAGGACTAGTGCTAGATGCTAATGCTAGTGCTAGGGCTAATGCTAGATGCTAATGCTAGTGTTAGATGCTAGTGCTAGATGCTAATGCTAGATGATAGTGTTAGGGCTAGTGCTAGATGCTAATGCTAGGGCTAGTGCTAGATGCAAGTGCTAGTGCTGGTTCTAGGGCTAGGGATAGATGCTAATGCTATGGCTAGTTATTGATGCAAGTGCTAGTGCTTGATGCTTGGGCTAGTGCTAGATGCTAGTGATATGGCTAGTGCTAGATGCTAGTGATAGGGCTAGTGCTAGGGATAGATGATAGGGCTAGTGCTATATGCTAATGCTATGGCTAGTGCTAGATGCAAGTTCTAGAGCCAGTGCTAGATGCTAGTGTTAGGACTAGTGCTAGATGCTAATGCTAGGGCTAGTGCCAGATGCTAGTGCTAGGGCTAATGCTATATGCTAATGCTAGTGTTAGATGCTAGTACTAGATGCTAATGCTAGATGATAGTGTTAGGGCTAGTGCTAGATGCTAGTGCTAGGGCTAGTGCCAGATGCTAGTGCTAGGACTAGGGCTAAGGATAGGGCTAGTTCTAGGGCTAGTGCTAGATACAAGTGCTATAGCTAGTGCTTGATGCTAGTGCTAGGGCTAGTGCTGGATGCTAGTGTTAGGACTAGTGCTTGATACTAATGCTAGGGCTATTGCTATATGCTAGTGCAAGGGCTAGTGTTAGATGCTAATGCTAGGGATAGTGTTAGATGCTAGTTATATATGCTAGTGCTAGATGCTAGTGTTAGGGCTAGTGCTAGATGCTAATGCCAGGGCTAGTGCTAGATGCAAGTGCTAGAGCTAGTGCTAGATGCTAGGGCTAGTGCTAGTGTTATGACTATTGCTAGATGCTAATGGTAGGGCTAGTGCTAGATGCTAGGGCTAGTGCTAGATGCTTGTGCTAGGGCTAGTGCTAGATGCTAATGTTAGTGCTAGATGCAAGTGCTAGAGCTAGTGCTGGATGCTAGTGTTATGCTAGTGTTAGGACTAGATGCTAATGCTAGTGCTATATGCTAGTGCAAGGGCTAGTGTTAGATGCTAATGCTAGGGCTAGTGTTAGATGATAGATGCTAGTGCTATATGCTAGTGCAAGGGCTAGTGTTAGATGCTAATGCTAGGGCTAGTGTTAGATGATAGATGCTAGTGCTATATGCTAGTGCTAGATGCAAGTGCTAGAGCTAGTGCTAGATGCTAGTGCGGCTAGTGCTAGATGCTAGTGTTATGACTAGTGCTAGATGCTAATGGTAGGGCTAGTGCTATATGCTAGTGGTAGGGCTAATGCTAGATGCTAGGGCTAGTTGCTAATGCTAGCACTAGTGCTAGATGTTAGTGCTAGATGCTAGTCATAGGGCTAGTGCTAGGGATAGTGCTATATGCTAGTGCTAGATGCTAATGCTAGGGCTAATGTTAGATGCTAGATGCTAATGGTAGGGCTAGTGCTATATGCTAGTACTAGGGATAATGCTAGATGCTAGGGCTAGTGCTAGATGTTTGTTCTAGGGCTTGTGCTAGATGCTAGTGTTAGGGCTAGGGCTAGTGCTATATGTTAGTGCTAGATGCTAGTCATAGGGCTAGTGCTAGATGCTAAGGCTAATGTTAGATGCTAGATGCTAATACTAGGGCTAGTTCTAGATGCTTGTTCTAGGGCTAGTGCTAGATGCTAGGGCTAGTGATAGATGCTAGTGCTAGTGCTAGATGCTAGTGCTAGGACTTGTGCTAGATGATAGTGCTGGTTCGCAATAGGATCCACTTGGGAGAAGCGGTTTGCTTTCCTCACAGGCTAGAGGACCAGGTGATGACATCACTATGTACGTCAGTCTCCCCCCCCCCCCCCCCCCCACCTGGTGGTAATCATGCACTCCACTCCCAGAGTCCTCGGGCCCTTCACCTCTGGGACTCACTTCCTGGCCCCGGTGCTCATCGATCCCATCGCCGCTCAATACGCCCGCGTGTGACTTACACTGTTATTCGCAAAAATAAGTCTTTAAATAATGCAACGGCTGTACATGTTTCCGTTAGTGTGCACACAAACTGTGTGTATGTGTGTGTGTGTGTGTGTGTGCAAGTGTGCTTATGTGCAATCGTGTGTGTGTGTGTGTGTGCTTATGTGCATGTGTGTGTCTGGGTGTGTGTGTGTGTGTGTGTGTGTGTGTGTGTGTGTGTGTGTGTGCGTGTTTTTGTGTGTTTCATGAACTGTTTTGCGTTGTCTTTGTTGATTTTCAAACCCACTAATCAGGCTGCTGGGCTATACTGTTATTACATTTAATTTCTGTCCACGCTTTGGCAAGCACAGCAAGAGCTTGAATGTGTGAGCAAAACAAGATGTGGTGCGCCCGAGAAGTCTGTGTTGTTAGTAAGAACACATATTTCAATATGTCATTGGTGTGTGTGTGTGTGTGTGTGTGTGTGTGTGTGTGTATGTATACATACATACATGAATATATATATATATACATATACATATATATATATATATATATATATATATATATATATATATATATTTATCATGTATTTTATAGTGTTGTAGCTCCTTTCCTATCTTGGCTGCTACTGACAGTCCTTCTCCATGGTATAAAGCGCTTCCCTCCAGACACTGCACACCCCATTGCACTAGCCATGGTAACGTCTGGTCCAGACAGCTGGTCTGCTGCTCTCTGCAGTATGCCACACACTTGAAGATTTCTTGTCAAATTAGCTATCAAAAAAAAATAAGTGATGAAAGTATCTTCTTTATTTCCCTCTCTCTCTCTCCCTCTCTCTCTGATGTTGACTGGTATTGTATTTAGCTTGATAAAGCTATAGTAACATACATACGTATGTATGTGGGTTAGTAAGTATGTATGTATGTATGTATGTATGTATGTATGTATGTATGTATGTATGTATGTATGTATGTATGTATGTTTGTATGTATGAGATGAAGAATAACTTAAAGCTAAATATTTGATTTAATTTAGAGCATAATCATGGGTAGATACAGACAGCAAAGTTACCAAGAATCCATTTAGTGTTTCTTATAGGGAAGCTTTCATTCGCGATTCGATTGAACGAGAACGAGGGAGGAGCCGAGTCTGACCGACTCAGTGACTGAGAATCATGATTCACCGCTACCGGAAATGCGAACGAACGAACGAACAAATGAACGACTCTTCTTGGCGAACTGACCGACGCGAACTGATTCATTCAAACGAATCATGAAATCCACCACTAGCGGCTGCTGGTCTTTCAAAGAAGGGAAGCTCATTTTCGGCCTACATCATATAAATAGTCAATTTATGTATATGTAAATAATGCTCTCTGTTCCTTTACAAGGAAATGCTCTGTCATACCAACTAGCTGTATTTTCCAGTGACTTGACCAGTGTCCTCTCAATGGCCAGCAGAGCTAAACTGCTTAAACGGCCTTGGTCCATTGTGTTAGGTGTAGGACTTGAGCCGCTTTAAACAGGAGAAGCTCCTTTCTACACCTGCAGATGTAGCTTCCAATTGTTGCCACTAATGAGAACAGTTTGTAAGGCTGAGGCATTTGGGATGACATGTGGGAATTATGTTAAACTGAAGCAAGGAATTGTGTGAATAAGTGTATGAAATGTACAATGAAAATTGTCTATAGCATATAGTCTCTATAGCAATTTCGCCAAGCAAATATCAAGAAATAAGTTGCAGTTCGTCTTTCCACTCGCTTGCAAAATCCGCGATAGGACTGAGGAATGAAGAGCTCTCCGGCGACTTTTTATAGTTCAAAATCGCTGTCAATCAAACGGCAACTCAGTCTTTCGCAGACCTTCCAATCATTACGCAGAAGCCCAGTGTCCAGGCCAGCCCACTCCTCCATCACCCCCAGAGACGCTGAGCGTCCGTGGGAGGGACATAATCACAGCATTATCCAATGACCGTCGACTTTCGACGCACTAAAAAAAGCTATGCAGCCCAATTGAAGTGGATGGACGATGAGCATCAACAGGCAAATGCACTGTGACGCTACGGGAATGTATGAGAAAGAAATCGAGTCGAAATGGACGTGTTCTAATGCATTTTTAGTCAATGAAATGTTAACACAACAGTATATATTTGACCATTTAATTTTTGAAATTTTAGGGGAAGCTGAGCTTCCCTTGCAGTCTTACTGTGTGTTCACACCACACTTCGCCCCGCGACACGTTTCAATGCAAAGTGAACGTAGAGACGCGTATCGGGCAAAAAAATTTGTCGCCCGGACCCGCGACAAGATTTGATTGACGGGGCGACAGTTTTCCCCAAAATGGGCGGGTGCGTTCACGTGGATTTGTCACGCGAGTGAGCGACAGATTTCGCAGAAGTTGAAATATTTCAACTTCTTTTGTGGCACTCGCGGTGAGAAAGCCAATCAGCGTTCACTCCCTGTGGGTAACGTGAGTGAAGTAACGTAAAACAGCCAATCAGTGTTCACTCCCTGGGTGACGTCACGTAACAGCCAATCAGTTCACTCCCTGGGTGAAGTAACGTAAAACAGCCAATCACCGTTCAGCCGGCTGGGTCAACCGTTCGGAACCGGCCGCAACTGTGGGTCTATTTAATGATATGCAGCAATACATTAACAAACATCGTTTGTTACCAGTATTGTATACATTATCGTTGTCGACTTCTGTTCATAACATGCATGTGTCCCCCTGTTAATATACATCGCCATGGACCAACCGTTCCCTGCACTCCGCAGTGAACCGCAGCTTGAGGAGGAGAAAGTGATTGTTGCCGTTTGCGACTCCCGGAGCTCTATCTATAATATTATATGATATTATATATAAATATCTATATCTATATAATATATACGATATATATAATATCACGGCACAAAGCGGTGTGCGCCTCCGGATTATATTATTAACCCATAAACGACGGGCATTCCGACGTCTCTCCCTCTTCCACAACAGGTAGAGACACGCAATGGTGGTTATCTCGGCCATGGTTGATGAGAATGAATCGGCATAAAGCACCGTTGGCGGGCAAAACGCTCTGCGACAAAATTCGCCCCGTGACACGTTTCAGTGCACACATTAAGCACAGCGACAGATTTCGCTGAGTAGCGTGACAACATACGCAGTTTCGCGCGAACAGGCGAAAATTGTGTCTTTTGGTGTGAACGCACAGAGAAATCGCCACTGGTATGTATGTATGTTTGCGTATGTATGTATGTATACAAACATAATACATGCATACATACATGTATGTATGTATGTATTTATGTATGTATTTATGTATATATGTATGTATGTACAAGAGACAATTTCGCATGTTGAGCCACGAATGCGTGACTCGTTTAATCAGTCAGAAAAACCAGGAAGTAAAAAGGACAGTACAGTATCATAACAAACCCCGTGTCAGGCTCATACGTCATGAGACATTTAAAGGGGCAGCGATCCCTTGGACAGTAAATTAGAAGCAACACAGTGTGTAGAACAACACTTAACATCACAGGTGAATTATGCGAGAATTATGCATGTGACATCCACTACACATGCATGTATGTATATATGTATCTATGTTTGTATCAATGTTCGTATCGATGTATGTACAGTATATACGTATGTATCAAGCTCCAGCACCACTGATCACTCAACCGATCAGAAGTACTTCGAATCAATTCAAAAGTTTAACTCAATGGAGGACCAGGAATGCCAGACTTGCTTCAGTTGTTTGGTGTTATTTTTCACTCTAACTATGGTTAAGTCTACAGAGCAAAACTTGTTTTAAAAAGAAATCCACCAAGGATTAACTGTGAGTTAAGAATAAATACTTTATGAGCCGAGTGATGAGAACACATTGCGTTTCAATAGGAACCCGGCCTTATCTAACCCTTTGCCTGCTCCTCCTCTGCAACACCCTACCGGAGCACTGCAGCACACTTCTCCTCCTGGTATGAAGCAGCTGGAATTACATGAAGACAATATCGGGGAGAAAGCTAAGATATTTTACACTGGATGATTAACGATTTAATTTAGGTTTTCTTATGGTGTGACCATCAACAACACAGTCATCGTTTTATGAATATTTTTTGGTTTATCATGAGTGGTGTCAAAATATCCACCTCCTACAATGACCTCGTCAAACTTCCACTCAAAGGTCTATTTACTGCAGTACTTAAGACAGCAAGAAAATATGAAGTTTCTGTTTTAAATTGTTGATGACCAACAATTTGGTCATCAACTGTGGATGGCTGTGGAGTGTGTTTGGATGACCCCAAACTGATGAGAGTAAGACTGACGGTATTATAACCCTGTCTGAGAGTTCAGTTTATGTTTTAATGTAGGCTTCGGCACACTTGAAGGAGAGCATCTGCATGGCAACATGGAGCACCAGTGGGGTATGCCATAGACATATAAAGAGTAGATGCTGCATTGGCTTCTGGGTGCAAGAAATGCTGCCGCCATCTTGGACTGGTCATACTCCTAGTTGCATAGCAGCAGAAGACGCAAGATGCCAGAGCACTGTGCAGCCTAATCCTGCTCAAATCGGCGGACCATCGCAAACAGGGCTCGGGGGATTACTTTTCAGGAGCAGACACAGTTTGGCATCGACAACCATCATTCTGACTTGTTGTCATTGGTTGTGTCTGTGTCTCACAAGATGAGGCTGCACCACATTGCCAAACCACCTCTTGAACTGCAGAAAGGGAGCACGAGAAAGAAGCTCTGCAAAACAGTCCTCTTTCAGGGGTTTTAGCTCATACAAAAACTTTCATGTGTTTATATAGATATCTAATGTATTCATATATTGTTTATGTATGTATATATTTATATATCGCCTAATCTTATATTGTTTCTTCAACTTATAAAAATAGCTAACTTTACTGCCCCTATCTGTCTCTGCTTCTCTATTATATTTATAGTGTGTGATTTGCAAAATACCTATCAAAATACCTATCATAGCCTACATCACATATCATTTGATTGCCTGTCCCTGGCTAAATACAGAAAAAATTACCTGTTTCCTGTTACCTGTTTTGTTTTTGAAGACATATTAGGTTTTTCAATCAGATTGCTAGTCAAACTGGAAATGTCTCAGTTTTTTCCCCCTTTTCGGGGATTATGTTCCCAGTTTGATCTCGGACATCTGGTCACTTTATATAATATATCAGAATATTCTACTTCTTCTACTGTTAAAGGGGACATATTATACCACCAGGTGTGAGTGTGATTAGCCATTACAAGCCGTTTTGAAAATGTGCAGCTTCTGACATCACAGGTGGGCGTGTCCACATAGATGTGTGCTGGATAGATCAGTCTACCAGCCTACCCAGTGGACTGTAGCAAACTTTGCTCATCTATCTGTCATACATCTAGGTGGACACACCCACCTGTGACGTCAGAAGCTGCACATTTTCAAAACAGCTTGTAATGGCTAATCACACTCACACCTGGTGGTATAATATGTCCCCTTTATGAATACTATGAATATTAAAACAAGCCAAACCATGTGTCCCTTATCATAGCTACGTGTATGACCTTTGCAGCAAAAAAACCTGTGTGAGGTATGATTAATTAAAAATGTATTTTATTATTATGGGCAACGTGCCATCGTCTATGTCCCTGGTCTGTGTGGGGGAAATGTGACCATGTGTGCAGCCATTGGTCACCGTGGGGTCATCCATCCCCATGCCCAACTTGGGCCATACAACACTGCCCGTCTGCTAACCTTCCTGGATGCAGTCAATAATATACTCACCCCCCCCGACAGGAAACAGGAAGAGGGTCCAGAGTAGCCCAACTACGTTGTCTTTGGGATAATGTTAGTTTCCACCGGGCTGCTCTGGTCCACAATTGGTTCTTTTCAGCATGGCAGTGGAAGGTTTACGACCCCATGAGCGTGTGGCCCTCCTCCAGGCAATGAGGTGGCGTGTGACTACATCAATGCAGATGCATGCCGGGGGTGGATCTGCCACGCCAGGCGCTTTTTCCCCTGCTGCTTGGACAGGGAAAACATTGCATGCAATGTTGATGAGGTCCTTTGGCCTGATCAGGCTCGGAGGCAGGATGCAGTCTGATTTGCATTTAGATCTGTTTCACCAACGTATATTCTTAAATTTATTTGTGGGCCTACAAAAAAAAAGAAAAAAAATTGCTGTCAGATAGCTAAACATTTTACTTTATTACAATAACAAATAAATAAAAAATAAACTTTAAAAAACCGAAGCTATTTGTAGCGTCTAGTATCCAAAACGAAGCAGTCACTGAGAGGCTGAGTGTAGGGTGTAAGCTGATTGTCCGACGCGCTGTACTAAACAAAATATCCACTGAGATCAAAGAATCCGTTTACCGGTTTTTATTGTAGAAGTATGACAACTTATCATAACGTGCTCAAAGTATAAAGAAAATCGATCACAGCGATCAAAGCAAAAACAGCGTTCAAAGCAAAAACAGCGTTCAAAGCAAAAACAGTGGTCAACAAAAAAAAGGGCCTCCCAGTAACTCACCCTCTCTTTCTTAATTACTTCCGCCCGCGCCAGCGCGCACCTGTGATTATTAACTAGATGTTACCGCCCATATGATCGTTACCCAATTACTGTGATATCAAAATAAACAACAAAAGTTACGAAATATAACAACCAAAATAACCCAAATATAAACCACGAAATTATCTATTTCCATTTCATCATAATAAATACCTTCATGGCACCTACACTATTTTTAAACAATTTTGATACAAAAACATATGTAAACAGTATTTTGATGGAAGTGTTTTAAATTTATCACACCAGTGTTTACAGTTTTTCACAAACAATTTCACAACACATTAATTGGAAAATCAGACAATGTGCACAACCTGAAACTTATGTACCAACTATCAAACCAATTCGACACTACACACTATACACAACACTACAATGACACTAGATAAGTACAGACATTAGCCGTTTCTCAATACCAAGTACGCGGACTACGTACTTGCGGACTTGGAAGGACGTACTTGGCAAGTCCGGACTTTCAAGTACAGACTTCCGAGAACGCGAGTACGCACCTGCAATTGGAACAGCAGCGGACTCGATGATGCATCCTGGGATATTTAACGGTCCCAAGTCCACACGAGTCACGTGTCAACGGCCTCATCGAGAACGCATCGAGAACACTTCCGGGTTTTACGACAGTACTCGCGTACTTGGAATTGGAACAGTGCTTGGGCTACCACTGATGACGTTTATCGAGAACGCAAGTACACGAGAACACACAAGAACGCGAATTGAGAAACGGCTATTGAGTAATGTTGATAATGGTGATGATGATGAACATCGTTATTCTCGGTTATCATCATTATTTAGGATATTATCCATCTTATGGTGGAAATGTACTGGATATAAGTATTGACCCTAATGGGTATGTGTAGGCGTGTATGTATGTATGTATTTACAGATTTTCACAATTGTTTAAACACATTAATTGGAACATCAGACACAATGTGCACAACCTGAAACTCATGTACCAACTGCAAAACCAATTCTGCTGAACTCTAAACACATTTTATGCTTTAGACTCAGATTCCCATTCCAAACCACACATTTTTCACAACACTACGCACAATTCTCTATATCTTTCACACTCTTCCTGAATTCCCTCTATTGGTGTTCACACAGAACACACTGCCAATCACTTTTCTTCAAAGGCTGTTGTGCAATTATCAATCTGCAATTTGCTATAGAAGGGTCACAGAAGAAAGACATGACACTAAAGTACAGACATTGAGTAGTATCTCTCTATGAGAATGTTGATAATGGTGATGATGATGAACACCATCATGATCATTATTTAGGATATTATCTATCTCATGGTGGAAATGTACTGGATATAAGTATTGACCCTTATGGGTATGTGTACGTGTATGTATTTATGTAGGTAAGTGTATACATGTATATGCAAACACACTGTATGTATGACATGTGTTTGTTACTCTTAAAAATGTGAGAAGGGGGGGCTTTATATAAGCTGAAGCTTCTGCCCTACCCTTTGGTTACGACCAATAATAATGCATTCATTCAATCATCCATTCATTCATTCATTCAGATGTTTTGTTTACAGTATTGCCTATTTTCTGTTATCTCTTTCATTTCATCCTGTTTTCATCTTGTTTGCTGTGATTTATAATAGACTGCACGTTTTGGATACAAATACAGTATTTGTTGTTACTGTAAAGTATTGTGTGTTGTTTTCTATTTGAGTGTACCTAAAAACATTAGATGGTAATATTTTACACCCAACAGGTGACAGTGTAACACTGAACATGCAAAAGCATAATTCTACAGATGAAGCATTCATATAGTGTTTTCCATTCTGCACACCAGTGTTCAATGGGTGATTAGAAATGTCTTCTGATATGATGTATGTGTTTGTCATTTGAAAATAAAACACCATTTAGTAAGAGTTAACACTGTTTTGAGGGCAAAGTGTGCTTTTGCAAGAGAAGTGTAGGATTTTGCATTTTGTGTGTGAGTTTTGAGATTTGTGTTTAGGGTTTTGAAAAAGTGAGGTAGTCTATCAGGAAAAGTGTTTAAGCAATTGTGAAAAACTGTAATTCGATCATTCATTCATTCAGATGTTTTGTTTACAGTATTGCCTATTTTCTGTTATCTCTTTAATTTCATCCCAGTTTCATCCTGTTTGCTGTGATTTACAGTAGACTGCACATTTTGGATACAAATAACAGTATTTGTTGTTACTTTAAAGTATTGTGTGTTGTTTTATATTTGTGTGTACATAAAAACATGATATGGTAATATTTTACATCCAACAGTTGACAGTGTAACACTGAACATGCAAAAGCATAATTCTACTGATGAAGCATTCATATAGTGTTTTCCATTCATACTAGTGTTTTCCATTCTGCACACCAGTGTTCAATGGGTGCTTAGAAATGTCTACTCATATGATGTATGTGTTTGTCATTTGAAAGGGCTTTGGGAGAGTGAGGTAGTCTATCAGGAAATGTGTTTAAGCAATTGTGAAAAACTAACAGTGGCATGATCAAAAAGGCTGTTGGCTGGTTTAAGGACTATTCATCTAACAGAACTCAAGCTGTTGTTGCTGACGGCGTCAGTTCTCTGTCCATGGAGGTCATAAATGGTGTCCCCCAAGGCTCAATCCTTGGACCAGTCCTCTTTACTATATACATCAACACCATTGCTTCTGTTGTTGGAAATGCCAATATCCATCTGTATGCAGACGACAGTCTTATATTGTGATGCCCCTACCCTGTCTCAAGCATACCAATTGTTACAGCAGTCTTTTAACTCACAACAGAGTACTTTTGCGGGACTGAGATTGATTTTAAAGTGCCAAAAAGACCAAGGTCATGCAGTTCACTAAATAACGATCAGCCAGGCTTTTGGATTGATGATAAGATCACTTTTAAAGCTCACATTGAGAAGCTGGCCCAGGAACTGAAAATTAAGCTTGGATTTTATTTTATAAACAAAGCATGTTTTACTCTTCAAGCTAGAAAGACACTGGTAAATGGCACCTTTCTTCCTGTATTGGATTATGGCGACATCTTATACATGAATGCTGCCTCAATAACCCTACACGTCCTCAATACAGTTTACCATGGTGCACTATGCTTTATCTTAAATGCCAAATCACGCACTCATTATGGCTCTCTCCATGAGTCGACTGGTTTTAGCTCTCTCTCATTACGCAGATGGACCCATTGGCATATTCTTATCTATAGGTATCTAAGGTATTATTGGCAAATTGCCTTCATATCTTTCTGATCCTTTGTCCCAAATGCACTCATATTATAGTTTGCGTTCAAATAATTTTATACTCTTATACTCTTAGACACTTCAAGAACACTGACTGATCTAGGTAAGACAGATTTTAATTTTGCGGCTCCCTGGTGCTTAAAAAATATCTTAAGTTATCTGTTGCTATTCCTCTTAACCATTAAAAAAAAAAATACTTAGATCTTAAAACACCTTAGATCTGACAGTTGTAAATGCTTTCACTAACAAACCTTTCTGTGTGTTTCAGTGTGTTTTTATGCGTTATCTGTCTAGCTTTGTCTTACCTGTTTTTTGTAATTTAATCTTCCCAGTGTTATATATGTTCAGTTTTGTTGAACCTGTCTTTTCTGTGCTCTGTTTTTGTGTTTCATCAAATTTTGTGCAATGTCTGCATGCTCTTTTTCTATGTTTCATCATGTTTCTTGTGCAATATATATATGTCTGTATGTCAGGGTTCCCTTGAAAAAGAGGCTAAAGGTCTCAATGGGACTCACCTGGTTAAATAAAATAAAAAATAAATCAAATAAAAAATGTGAGTCTCCCAAAGCACGGGCTGAAATGACTATTCCTTCCTTCCCCATTCATCAGATTTCTCCTGTGACTTTGTTTTATTAGTGTGTGTTGAGCTGAACGCTGGATTCAGATCCTCACTAATCCTCATTTGTTGTTGTCTTGAAACCACACAAAGGCAGAGACACTGTAAATCCTCGTCTTTCTGGATTAAAATATATATTTAACAGTCTGTGTAGGGTCAATAAAACTGCATTTTATTCCAAATCTGAGAGAAATCAAAATGTTTGTGGATGTGTTTGAATCAATAAAACGGGCATGAATTGCATATATATGTTTGCCAGTATAAGAAAGACATGTGATCATGTGATGAGGGCATCCTGCCTCACCAGCCTCACATGTCATCACACTGCATCTGGAATCAGGGTGGGAATGTAAAAAGTTTAATTTGCATGGTGGACGCATCATTGGTCACGACCACATACCTTCAAACCCCGACCCACACCTCCCCCCTTCCTCCTCACAAGAAAACATGTGCTATATTTAGACCAAGGGCCAGGAATAGTGCAGCCAAGTAATCACCCCCATCCCCCCCCCCCACACACACACACACCCCACCACCATCACTATCCTTCCCCCCCCAGGTCACACAAAAGGGGGGATGCTGATGGCTGCAGTAGTGGCTGGCTGGCTGGGGGAGAGGAGGTTGGGGTGTGGAGGAGGGTAGGGTGAGGAGGAGGGTGTGTGTGAGGAGGTCACACACAGCACCGCGGAGGGTGGGGTGGGGGGTCTCTGTGTCTGCATGGCCAGTGATGCACCGGCTACAAGCATCCACCTCCCCAAGCTGTATGTTCATGTGTAAACTTTATATGCATGATGTAGTACTATATTAGATGTAGTATGGGCTGTACAATTAGGACCAGGATATGTGATTCATTTGCCCGATATTAAGATGATTCAATTCATATTCTCTTGCGCCAACTGTATGTAAAAACGGACAAACAAGTCCAGTGATGCACCAGAGCACAAACACATGTGTTTGCAACACGTCCAGAGTCCAAGATAGTGAACTAAACCAAACTTTGTTTCCATGGTGACGGTACCCTCCTCTCTCCCCCTCTCTCTCTCTTCCTCTTTCTCTCTACCTACCCCCCCCTCTCTCTCTCTCTCTCTCTCTATCATCTATCCATTTAAATGTATGTGTGAGAGGCCAATGGCCCATATGCCCGGCTACCTCTCGGCTTCTTGTGTCTCAATTCTGACTCAAGAGTGCTTTCTTTATCTCTCCATCCCTACACCATTATCCACCCCACCCCACTGATCTACAACACTTCATTCTGTCCACCTCTCTCTCTCTCTCTCTCTCTCTCTCTCTCTCTCTCTCTCTCTCTCTCTCTCTCTCTCTCTCTCTGTGTGGTGGGGGTGTTAAAATGATTATGCTAATCAAAAGTCAGAAGAGTCTTTTAATGTGCTTTCTAACAAAGTCCCCCTCTCCCCCACCCCCTCCCCCTTCTTCTATCCTGGCGTCCCTGGAGGAACGATCAGAGAAATTAGATCTCCGGCTAAAGTGGCAAATCACTTTCTCCAAGCTAACGCATTCTGAGCTAATTAGCGCGCGGGGGATGGTGAATCTGAAACGTTTGACCTCTTTCAGCATTAAAATAAGCCCTGAAAATCCTTTTGGGTTTTGCGCACTGGGATGTTCCGGTTTCCGACGTGTGGAATGGCTTGGTGTATGTGTAAACGTGTCATACCTTCTGAGAGCCCTACTCGTGTGTGTGTGTGTGTGTGTGTGTGGGTGGGTGTAAGTGTGGGTTTGTGTGTGGGTGTGTGAATGTTTAAGTGTGTGGGTCGTACTTGCTAGATCCGTGCGCTGTGATAATTACCATGGTGCAGAGGCTAATTGGGCTGATGCATAAGAATTTATTAAAAACGACTCCCTCATGATATCGGCCCCAAATCTGGGTCTCGCACACCAAAGCGTGGGTGTCCATGCCATGCCTGGAGAGAAGTAAGTAGGGAAATGATCTCTATAGAAGACTGGAAATTCGATTTCCAATAAATTTGTGCCAACACTAAAAAAAAAAACTTAATTGGCATGTCTTTCTATAGATGCAAAGTAAAAATGTTTGACTTCTGAAGAAGTTTAAATGTTGAAGGTACATCCAAGGGCGCAGAGTATTTTTTGGAAGGGACATCAATAATATCCCCAACGTATATCAAGTGATCTGCTGTAACAGACACAGTAGCTTAGAGAGCAATTGCACCCAAAACCGTTTTTTTTTTAAGTTTGTTTGCTTTAAACGGATGTGCTCTGTCTGGGCAGAGGTTGACTGCGGGTTCCGCAGTGTTAAAGGAAAACGTCAGGAGTTTTTAACCTGGTGCCTATTTTCCTGTAATTTTAGTTCTAATGAACTAATGCGGAGAATTGAGCGAGGACGTTGCAGGCACAATTCACGAAACCGGCTGCATTGTAATCCTTTGGGGCAACCGCATGCCGTGAACATAGATCCTCTATAGTGCTTGTTTTGGAACTGGTGTGTTTGTTATCGTGCACAAGACAGCACTGCCACCTTCAAGAGACTGATATTAGTTATTATTTATTATTTAATTATTTAATTAACCCCTGTTCTAATATAATAATGGATCCTGAGCTTCCTGACAGGCAGACCCCTGGCAGTGCGGATAGGAAACGCCACATCATCCACCCTGACTCTCAACACCGGTGCACCCCAGGGCTGCATGCTCCGCCCTCTCCTCTACTCCCTGTTTACCCATGACTGCATGGCCACACACAGCTCCAACACCATCATCAATCGGCCTGATCACCGACGAAGTCAAGAGGGCGTACAGAGAGGAGGTCAGAACCCTGACATCTTGGTGCCAGGACAACAACCTCCATCTCAACCTTAGCAAAACCAAGGAGCTGATTGTGGACTACAGAAGGCAACAGGGAATAGGACACGCCGCCATCTTGGATGCTGCGGTAGCGTCTACCAGATGGCAGCAGCTGAAACAGTTTGTTGCTGGGTCGATATGGGTCTTTTATAATCCGGTTAGTCTTCTTCCTGCACCGCTGAGTGAAAAGGTCCTCCATGGATGGCAACTCGTCCTGGTAATGTGTTGGGCAGTTTTCACCACCATCTGTAAGGGTGAGGGCGGAGCAACTGCTGTACCAGGCGGTGATGCAGCCAGTCAGGATACTCTCTATGGTGCACCTGTAGAAGTATAGAACCTAGTATAGTATCCTGGTGTCCATGTTGAACCTCCTCAGCCTGCAGAGGAAAAAGAGCCGCCTGTCTTGCTGTCTTTTTTATGGTGTGGTGAGTCCAGGTCAGGTCCTCGCTGATGTGGACCTCGAGGAACTTGAAGCTGCTGACCCTCTTTACTGTCGTCCCATTGATCGGCGACAGTTTCATACCACAGGCCATAAGACTACTGAACTCCTGAGCTACCTAGCTCACCATTATGCCACTTTATAACAGTCGACATCTGGATAAAAATGTCTTGTTTATCTATTTATACCTTAGTTATTATTATATATTAGTTATTATTATATTTTTATTTTATTCTAATTATTCATGTCCAGTATTGTAGTTTATTTTTTTTATTTAGGCTTAGCTCTCTTACTTGTGTTTCTTTATACTTTTACTTTTCTTTATATTGCACTGTTGAAGGAGCCTGAGACTTAAAAAATTCATTGCCTGTAATTGTTGTGCATATGACAAATAAAACATCTTCAATCTCTTGAATCTTGAATAGAGTACATTTGTATAGAACCTGGAGAAATACCAAAAATAGATGAATTATTGCCAACCTGTAAGTATTATAAAAAATGTGTACAAATAATTACATGATCTTGAATGTTTATGGTGTTCAATGCATGGAATAAGTTACTATGATGCTGTGGTTTTAGAAAAAAGGGAAGAGACAGGCAATGTCTCTGAATCGGTTAATGCTGAATGATAATGTAGAAAAAATGATCATCTATTATTGTAAATGATGGAATACTACTGTTCAATATCAAAAAAATGTACATCCAAAAATAATATATATATGGCATACATTGGGATACAGACATATAAAAAATAATTGTTCAGATGTTTTCTGCCTCCTTGAACCTGATCCTCAGTGGGGTTATTGGCCTTTACAGTGACTCCAGTCAGAGATCTGAAATGGAAGACCAACAGATGTCTTGCTATTATCACAAAGAATGGAGCATGTTCGACAGACTGCTAAGTAGGACATTCAAAAGAACAGTTAAACATAATTATATCAGATAACACAGACCACTGCCTCCGCCTCCTTGAACCCCATGTAAGTGTCCGGTGGGGGCGGGCTTTCTTCTGATGGCCGCTACGACGCAGCTAGGCAACCCTCTTCAGTGGTCACGACCAGGGCGCCCTCCTTTGAGTGACCCACTCCAGCACCACACGATAGGCCACTTCTCTGAACCGCCTGGAGGGAGGGAAGGGTCAAGTCAATTTGTGAGTATGAAGCAAAAGTAAATGATGCAACAGTAATTACCCAGGCATTGGTCGTTGAAGAGATGACATGCATGTGAACATGTTATTAGCTATACTCGATGGATAGTTGCCCATTTGATCCCTGTGGTCTTGGTCTCCTCCAGGTCATTTGAGAATTTGAAAGAATGTCTCCAGCACATCCCTGTTGATCACACAACAGGGATGTGCTGTTGGTAACACAGTGTTCCGTAGTGTCCAAGGTATCATCCCTGACACATGGAGAACGCCAATATCGGGCTGCAACAGGTCTACGGTATCTGACAAATAACGTTGTCAGATATAGTTGTCCGACACTTACAATGCAATAAGTGGCAATACAAGCACTATTAGAGGATCTATGTTTTGGGATGCGCTTGCCCAAAAGGATAACATTGCAGCCGTTTTGTGAATTGCGGCTGCAAAGTTTCACTCAATACTGGACTAATGTCCAAGATTATTCTACGCATTAGTCCCTCAGAGCTAAGATAACAGGAAAATAGGCCCCAGATTCAAAAATCCCGAAGTGAATGGTGCTGCATCCACAATGCAGCACCATTCACTGTCTGAAAATAGGCCTTGAGGTATAATGGCCGATCGTATATTCCACGGTTCAGACCACTGAGCAGGATACATACACATCAACAAAACCTTGAGTGGAGTCGGCTTCTATTAAATATATAATTTCATGTTCATTCAACATTAATTTAGAAATAATTTATATTGGGGGAAGGGGGGGACTGACAACTTCATGCTTTTCAGAGGTTGCCCCCACAGGATCTGCACAAATGGTCACGTGTTGTTTTTACAAACTAGAAGGTGTTCGATTGACAACTACAACCACAAATTTATTACATTTTATTAACATGTATGCATGCATGTATGTGTGTGGGTCTGTGTGTGTATACATGGGAATGTGTGTGTTGATGTGTGCATATATGCGTGTGTGTGTGTGTGTGTCTCTGTGTGTCTGTGTGTGTCTGTCGGATAATGAACGTTAGTCATTGGGCCGAACGTTAGGAGTTTGGCCAAGGAATGTTTGCTGTGGACGAATAGCAAACATTTGAATATATTGACTCCTGGAAAAGACTTAGCTATGTGTGTGTGTGTGTGTGTGTGTGTGTGTGTGTGTGTGTGTGTGTGTGTGTGTGTGTGTGTGTTTGTGCGTGTATGTGTGTGTGTTTGTGTGTTGTTTGTGTGTCACAAGTGTATTTGTCTATGCACAATGGGTTTGTCTGTGTTCGTGGCTGTGGGTTATCGCTATGTGTATGTGTGTTACGAATGCTCACCAGCCTGCATGCGTCCGTGCGTCAGTGACTTCAAGCCGTCTATCATCACATGTTATAACAAAGCACATAATTACCAGCCAATCAACACACATCACTGTGACTTGTCGGCTCGACTCTGTGCTATGGAGCCAGATGATTGGCTGCCAGTGAGTGTGTGTGTCTTTGTGTTAACTGGAGGCATACATAATTGAAGCCCCAGCGGATGGGTGGAGTGGAGGTGGTCTGTGTGTGTGTGTGTGTGTGTGTGTGTGTGTGTGTGTGTGTGTGTGTGTGTGGGGGGGGGGGGGGGGGCTGCTTTTGTTTTGGTATATCAAAAGGCTGCATGGAATTGAGTTATGTTGTCAACGGCATTTCCCTTTTTTCTATCTGGAGGGTGAGGCGAGTCATGGCACACACAAGCAGAGAGGGAGGTGCAGTTGAAAGAAGGTGGGGGTGGGTGGGGGTGGGACAGAGTTGTGAAGGCAATAAGATGGAGATGGCAGAGAGGTGTTTAAGGCCAGCTTGGCTAATTGAAAGTTGTCAGATGGATGACGGGTAGAAAGAGAGGCAGTGGCGTTCCAGAGCAGCATGGCCCTCTCACCATCACCAGCACAGTAATGTGCAGTGATGGAGTGGGAATGGATGGGAAATGAGAAAGAGACAATCAAAGGTAATGACCTCAAGCCTTAGGATAAAGGCTTGAGGTCAGTGGGGGGGTTGTGAAGCCCGGTCCCCACGAGCATTGGGTGGTATTAAGACGAAGGAAGACCAACTGAATCATAAAAACTGTAAGAAAGTTAACAGAATAGAAGGAGGCCGATGGAGAGACTTCAGGGAAACCTTTCTGTCTTTATTTACCTCCAGACCCCACACGTGCTTCACCATAATGACTATCTAAACTGTAACTTGTTGTTCTAAAGGCTCCCTATATGGCAGGGTCCCTGGTGACACACTCCCCTCACCATGCTGTGAACATCACTCTAGAGCAATGAATCACATCAGGAGGTGAACAATGCTCGGCCCATGCGTTAGGGAATGTTAGTCAAGGGGTTTGAGAGCTGTGCACCGGATTAAATGGAGTGTATAAGTATGGCCAGTAATTAATTGATATCACCAGCGGAAAAGCTCGGCAAGGACTTTTCATCTTTAGTAGTGCCACTCTCAGGCTCTCAGGCAAAGTGTGCATTACCACCTATCTATAATTGATGGTACCTGGGCACCTGGCTGCACACACACATGCACGCAGAGGCACACACACACACACACACACACACACACACACACACACACACACACACACACACACACACACACACACACACACACACACACACACACACACACACACGCATGCACACGCACACGCATGCACACGCACAAACACAACCATACAAAAACACACACACACACACACACACACACACACACACACACACACACACACACACACACACACATACTTAAACATACACAGCAGCAGATGTGGATAAACACACACTGACAGTGAGTTTAATTAGACCAAAGACTGGTTTTGGGAGATAATTAATGCTTTGAGATTGAAATGTAAAGAAATGCATGGGAGCCATTAAAAATGATTCTGAAATCGATGGATCCAATTTTTTGTTAGTTTCCAATGAGCAATGAGTCCAGTGCCATGGTAATAACCATTGTTAGTCGCAATACATATTTTATTATTTTCTGTAGGAATACCACTCTTTTGATTCAATCAAATTGAATGTTTATAAGTTGTATTAGTAACTTCATAAACTGGACAATGCAAGTTTAAAATGTGCATGACATGGGTGCACATTTACATGGATTTTACCTTACACCAGCCATATAAAGGACAAGAAATATTCATGAATAAGATGTGTTCAGAGGGGTTGGTCACCATGCAGTAAAAATGACAGATGGGTAGGAGGAAGTCACCGACAGATCAAGCCTAGGCCTACAATAGCATTCATTAGCACTGCGCCACCCCCTGCTGTGAACAGCTGATCCCACTGCAATAAGCACACTCACACATGCACATACTGTCATTAAATCAGTTTTAGAGGGAATTTTAGGAATATGTGTTATTTAAAGCACCAACAGCTTAAAAAAAGCACTAAAACCTGTCACTGTTCATTTGTTGTCCTTCAATTCCAATTGGCTGGAGCAATTCGGAGGGAAGGGATAAAAAATGGTTGTGTTTTAGGATGCTAATGAGATGAGGAATCCACATTGTTGGGGGCTGAGCAAGCTACCTCTAGACCAGAGGGTCTAGCTAGTTCAAGGAAGGCCAAACCCTAAAACAACTCATTTGATAGTGAAAGTGATATAACTAGGTATGTGGATATGTAACGATATGGATTGATCCTTGTTCAAATCTCAATTTAAATGCACAACGTTTTAAAGCTCAGACTGAAGGAGTACAGGTAGACAGCAATATAGTAGTCCTTCATCTCCCTGAGTCGAACATCAGACATCCTGAGTTCAGACCCAGGATGGTAACTAAGTGTGCTTTTTTAAGTGCTTTGAAGAAACTGTGAAAATATGTGGTTGAGGATTTTGCATGCCAAGATGATAGATAGCAATTGGGTGAATACTTATTTTTCTAATAAAATGAATCATATTCCGTGTGGTACTGAATTCGGCAACATTTTAATTTGCAGTGGATTTGACCCAGAAATGAAAGAGCGAGCCAAAAACTCCAGAAAGTTGAGCCTTATATAAAGAATGGAAGAAAAAAAAGAAAAGAAAAACTAAGACCCCTTGGTTTTTATTGCACTTTCCCCTTCTAAACTAGTGGATGGATGAGTCATGCTGTGTCTCTCCCGTCTCCACTCATCAATATTACAACACCTCTCTGCCCCTGCGGATGCTATAGCCTCAGTCCGCATGGATAACTTTGACTTTTTTATCATACGTTTTGAATTCTCTTCCACCTCCACCACCATGGCCCTATGCACGGCAGCTGAGGATACCCTGTAGAGTGGGGCAATAAATCCATCGCAGGAGGCATGAGAATAGATATCATATGGGATGTTTTGATATTGTAATAATGTGGCGACTGAAGGGAACTCTGTCTCTCTGATCTTATATGTTCTGCAAGGGTATAGATCATAGGCAAATAATGGGATTTTCAGATTTTATTTGACTTGATATTGCAGAGTGAAATGGGGTCAATATTAGATTAAAGTGATTGTATTTTCCCTTTACAAATTACATGCATTACAGTAACAGCTACAGTAACAAGATAATGATATTGCCAGAACAAATTATTCCAAACCACTAGACGTGTCATTAGAATTAAAAGGAAACAGTTTGAGTCTTCCCTCTTCCTGCTATTTTGGCTACCTCTGTAGTTCTGGAAATACCAATTATATCATGTGGGTTTTGTTGTGATCCTGTGATAAGGAGGCTATAATCACCAAAAATGGGTTAGCACAATGACTACTATAGCCAATAACGCCACAAGGATTTTCATATCATCATAACTTCATTGATGAAAATCCCTTATCTTGCAAAGCTCACAACTGCCAATCAAGTAATGTTGAGAAAAACAAATGCCAACAGAACACAGTGAAATCCTTTGAAACTGTAATAAAGGGCTGTTTCAATATTGAATGATGTCTGGAGCCCCCTTGTAGGCCGGTACACCATCTCTCTGAGAAAAGGTTAAACGAGGGTACTACAAATGAATGGATCAGACACACCAGTTTGAGCAAAGAATAAACAGTTTCTTCAGTAATGCGAAGCACATTGAAATACAATCATATTATTCCAACCGTGTTGAACTTGTGCAAGTTTAAACATATAAAAGCCAAACTCATATCTCCTAAAGAGCCAAGAGGGTTGCCTTCCGTTTACTTCCAGATATTTATGAATACATAAAACTGAAGTACAAATCAATATAATACAAGTACAAGCAACCCAATATGAAAAAAAAACTAAACAAATGACAGATTCTAAACTGGATACAAATCACCAACAGCACCAAGCTTTTAAGCTAAAGAATGTCGTTATGTTGAAGCTTCACCTCAACTTTTATGTTCATTAGTTAATTTGTCCAGGAGGAGGACTTTAAGGGGCTTCAAGGGTTTTCCTAAAGATCCCAGCAGCATGAGCACACAAATGCCCAGATGTTTCACTGGAAGGACCACCACTGTCTCCTCTGTCTGCTGGTTAGGCTTATCCTCCCCATTATTGGACATCGACCTGGTGATCCGTGTCCCTTTATAGCGGTAGGGTCAGGGGGGGATTCGAGACAACCCAATCCTCCAAGGCTATGAAGGAAGAATGGCTGGTGGGGATGCTCCTTATTGATCAGCTGAGCTGGTCCTATTGATTCGATGGGGTATTCAACTGTTTGGCATGCCTCTGGGATACAACATTGTGACAGTTGTGAATTGTAGTGCTTGTAATGAGACAATGAGCTAATGCATATAGCATAGAACACTTTGTTATGCGTGTGTGCATGTGTGTGTGCGTGTGAGTGCATGTGTGTGTGTGTGTGTGTATGAAATCATTGGTGCATCATGGACATTCTTCAGGCCATGTTATAAAGTCAAATACTGCCAATGAACAACACAGATTTGCAACACTTCTATTCAACTTGCAGATGCCGATAGTATATTACTACTAAATGATACATGAATGAACAATATAGGATATTATATGGAAAATAAAGATCGTTAAAAAATATTATAATGCAGAACATTCTTTCACTAGAGTGGGATCCCCCTGTTCCGTTTATATAGTGTCCAGCACTGGCCATTCCCCTGGTTATCCTACAGTCTCTTCCATTCAGGAAAGGGACACAGGCTTCCACAGTGCTTTTAAGGTTCCTTCTCCCCTTAGCAACTCACTTAGTGGAGCAGTCGGCCTGACTGGGCAGACTGAGAGGCCAGAGACGGGTGGTCGATGGCCTTTAACAGATGGATTTCTAGTCCAACTGGGGAAGGGGTCACCGAAGGAGAATCGTTTGTTGCCATTGATTGACTCTGACCGAACGATGGATTGATCTGATTATGGACGTGTTCACGTTGACAGACTGAATTGACCCAAATCTGAGCTTTCGTTGGCTTTATGCAATTTTTGTGGTTGTGTTTACTGCACATGGAATCTGATCCTTCCAGCTAATATTTGGGCCGTATTTCACATCAGAATCAGTAAATCCACAGATATTTGGGCTGTATCTCATATGACGTCTAGATCTAACTGTAATCTTTGATGAGTGTGTACAATGAATGCTGACATTGCATATTTTTGACTTTCCATAAAGGGAGATGATATTGAAAAAGCATCGGTTTTGTCATCTTCAAGGAAAGATTAATGATAAATAAGATTTATAATGAAACACAATCAAAAATATTTGTCTTCTTTCCAGATCATCTTTTTTTATTTTCTGTTTAATGCCCGACAATCTCAAAATGTAATACTTTCAAGGCCTTGAGGGGCCAGTCAATCATGACAGTCCCATCCGACTCTCACCCCCCCCCCCTCACCCTCTCACCCTAATGATCTCCCAGCAGGTGAGAACATCCTCTGCCAAGCAGGCCACAGGAGATTACCTCTAGGTGGGGGGTGGAGGATACTACTGCAACATAAGCTCAACAAAGTGTGGAGCTTTACTGGAGCCATTAGAACCAACCCTCCCAGACCAGCTTCTGGCAACAGCGGACTGAGTTAGAGGAGACGCTCACTAGTTTGTAGTGCAACAGAAGCATGGCCACACATAGCCATAGACAATCATCTTGGATGCTGAAGACAATTACAGGCATTTTCACATGCTAACACTTTTAAATATACCACAAACCATAAAACCAAAACCAAAAATCATATGAATCCTATGATAAGCAACAGAATCATATGATAAGCAAAGAAGGTTTCAGAATCATTTTCATCTCTGCATGTTGGATAACCATCATACCTGGCCTTAAAGACAGTGGTCTCGTTCGAGGCATCTCGAGGTGTATATTGGCAGACCTTACTTGTCGTCCCCCCCCCCCCCACCCCAAAAAAAAAGCCCCAAAAACCTCAATCAACATTTTCATGGACACCAGTTAGGCCTTTGAAAAAGAATCAGAAGGCTTTTCTCTAACCTTAGTTAATAATGGAATGAACAAACTAAGAAAGTACAGTTCAACACCTTGTCCTGGTTGTTATTATCAATAAGGCTGCTAAGCAGCATGAGAGCTAGGTCGATTCACTGCACTTCTTCCATAAGTATTAAAGGGCCCATGACATGCCACCAGGTGTGGTGTGATTAGCCATTACAAGCCGTTTTGGAAATCAGCCCCTTAACATATCACAGGTATGCGTGTCCACCTAGATGTGTGACGGATAGATGAGCAACATTTGCTTCAGTCCACTGGGTAGGCTGATAGACTGATCTATCCACCACACATGTAGGTGGACACGCCCCCACATCCTGCCACATATGATGTCATATGGGGCAGATTTCCAAAACGGCTTGTAACGGCTAATCACACCACACCTGGTGGCATGTCATGGAACCTTTAAAAAGCGTTAGTAAATGAGGTAAAATCAACATAAATGCTGTCCTTCAGTGTTGGCATTTTGATGAGGCAGTATTTCCAACGCGGTTCAGACATGTTGATGTCTGCATTACTAGTATGTTTCATTAACGTTTATTAAAAATCCATATTGTCGCATACAGAGACAGGGGCTGTCAACTCGAAACAGAAATTCTAACAATGGACTCATTTTATATTCAAATTGTAGCTTTAATCTGACCTACAGTACATTTAAGTACTGCTGAAAAATAAGTAGAGAATGCAAAACATATTTCCCCACACATATAACCTTCCTCTATTGAACTATAGCGCTTTTGGTGCTGATGCCAAACCAGTTGGATCCAGGTGATTCTCTGAGGGCCAATACTGTCACTACAATACTGTCACTATAATACTACTCCTTGAAAAGCCTGAGTATCAAGTTACACCTGGCCCCCTCCATTCATTCTTTTTTTCCCGCTGTCATGGAGCCGAGAGGTAAATGCAATGATAAGCTGCTCAGCCAGCACAGGAGAACATCTAGGCAGCTTTAAACATGGCTTTAGGCTAAAGTACTGAACTTTACTCCTTGCTCCTGGATAACTTATTATAGGCTGCTGGGACAAACAGGCCAAGAGTCACTTTATGGTTAAGCCGAGTCCAGTTACAGCAGAACTTCCGGTGAGGGATAGCCCAGAGCCTTTACCAGAGACCAAACACTGCAAGGGGAGGAGTGGCGCACTGTTCCTGTACCGTTACAGAGATATCTACCCAAGAAAAACAATATTAACAAATAACCCTATTTCTACAGTGGCCAGTCTACATGCAGTTGATTTGATACCCTTATAGATACTTTTAACCAGTTTAGTACTGCTGGCCAAGTTTGCATTCCCCCATTACAAGTTACAGAAGTGAAATAAAGTGAAATTCCCCTTTCACCCAGATTTGAACTCTGCTATCAGACTTTAAATAATAATCTTGTATCTGATTTGCGAGTCTACTGTGTTGTAGACTAATCACTTATGCCACAGGACTCTGACCATGTTACCCTCCTGGACTGTAAATGGGAATACCAGGAGGAATGGTAGTATTTCCTACCTAACCTACAAAGGCAATAACTGTGCTAGATGATGAATGAGGGCCGCCTGTAGGTTTGAAGTGCCAGCTGGGTCTAGAATTGAGGTGTAGAGAAGGTTGGACTGATATAACAAAGTTAGCTCAGCTAGCTCTCCTGGAGACAATAACTGATCAAGCGGAATAAGTCACCGAACATCAGGGGTTTCTCGGCAGGTTCTGCACTACCTTTACAGTATTTTTGGTAGGTGAAAAAAAGCTAGAAATGCACTTCTTGTATATTTGAACTGCTGTGCTCTGATGCAAAGTCCCGGTTTTTGTATTCAGAGAATGTTAAGCTAGCTGGCATGCTAGCCAACCTTGTGACGTGGAGAGAGGAGAGGGACAAAAGTTATTTGAATAACGTTGACTTTACTCTGCATGTGAAGCATCAATTTGCAGAACCACCTGCATTTTAATTGTACAAGCCTCAGTTAGTTTGTGTTAACCATCCGTTATCATTTAGATCTTGCTGAACGTAATATGCAAATCACCTTTGTGTCTCGGAAAGATTTGTCTGATCCCTTCTTTGTTCATTGGGCTAGCTGTATTTGTAGGGGTTCGAAGGGCAACGCATCATACCCCCCCTCACACACACTCAAAAACAAATACTTTGGGTCTGTTGGGTTGCTTTGGGTAACTTGAAAAGCTATATATAAATGCAATAAATTATTATTAATCTTTTCATCATTTCCTTTTTCCATGGAGGTCACCAAGTTATAAAATGCATAGGCTAGCTAGCTCTTGTTAAGTCCCATCTCAGGGTTCATTCACTCCTTTGATTTGACCCTTAAGAGCTTTTCCCTTGCTTATCTGGGATCTTAATGATGATGTTTGGTTGGCCACATCAACAGTAAATGTAGGCCTGATGAGCCCAGAGAGACTGTGGTAAAATACTGTCTAAATACGCCTGACCTGACTCATAACATGTAGAAAATAACTGTATGCTTGTCTAATTAAAGCGGGCAGTCCACCATTACGGATCTGTTACCCATCATCCTACTGGAGAAGAGGGGTTATAGGCCTTTGGGTCTGACGTCAGAGACCCTCTGGAGAGAAGGGCATCGGAGACTACCGAAAAATGAAGGTCGCTTTTCTGGGCCGCTGTTTCCCACAGTGACAAGCAGATTAGGAAAGAGGAGAGGAGAGGGAAAAAAATGAAAAGACAACGGCCTCAGAGTTACGCAAGAGCAGGGAAAGTGCAACAGCAGCAGTGAACACTACCTTGCAAAGGAGAAAGTGCAAACAAACACAAACACAGAGAGGAAGAGAGAGGGAGAGAGAGGGACGGAGGGAGAGAGGGTGAGAGGGAGAGAGGGAGAGAGAGGGAGAGCGAGGGAGAGAGGACGAAAGAGGTAATTCAATCACATCAGTGTCCTCTCTGACAGGACAGAGGGAGAGCTAGACACAGGCAGAGAGACATACAGAGAGACTAGGAGCGGGAGTTTGGGCACGAGGGACTTAATATCAGCTAATTAAATAAGCACTGAGTCAGACATTCATCTCTGTCTCTCTTGGTAACGGCAAGAAGAGAGGGAACGTGATAAACATAAAATCATGGAGGGTTTAGAACCCCCTCCCCCCCACCAAAATATAAAAATAAACAATCACATGGCCAAAGGTCAAAAAATACATAAACTGAAATGCACAGGCAATGCCAGTGTGTGTTTATGTGTGTGATGAAGTCTGTATTGTGGAAGATGGGGTTTGTTAATCTGAAGCAACACCATCCATTCCATTAGATTTAAAAGGTCATGAATGAGGTACAACTCTCTCACTACACACATACACATGCACACACACTCACACACACACACACACACACACACACACACACACACACACACATACAATCAAATGTATACATACACACACACACACACACACACACACACACACACACACATTTACACACAAACAAACTTATAAACACACACACACACACTTACAAACATTTACACACAAACAAACATATACATATGCACACACACACACGCACACACACATTTTCCACACAAACAAAATTATACATATACACACACATACACATAAACCACATGTACGCATACTCACACACACACACACACACACACACACACACACACACACACACACACACACACACACACACACATACTCATGCACACACAAGAGACCTAATCAGGCCTTGAAACGCCTACACTGCTTCTACAGACCTGCAACTATAAGCTAGCTTGCAACAATCGTCCACACTAGCTAGAACTGTAGCCAATCAGCCCCAGGCGCTGGAGGATGAACTCCAACACCAGACACATCCAGCTGCCTCATGAGCAGGAAACCTTCGGCAACATTGCTGGGTCACCACACAGATAAAAAAAAGTTCAAGCTGAAAAAAGACTCAACTGTACAAACAAGAGGGTTATGAATGTGGTTGCTAATACAGCAATTTTCATGGACTCATATATTTTTTGTGTGTAAAACTTTATTTGTTGTTTTTAGTTGCATGGAATGCATGCCATATGGTTATCTCCTTGTCTAATTTCTAAGTGCCACTCAATGCAATTCATGTTGGAAAATGTAATTGCAAAGATTTTGAGATTGAGAGCTGCAGTGGATTGTGCTTCCTGTTAAGACAGGAAGTCTGTGCAGCCTTTTGACTGCTGGGACGGTCAGTGTTTCCAGGCCTGTGAGTCATCATTGACCCTGCTGGAGGTAATGGGAACATTAAACAGCACACTAGTGTTTAGTGTGTGTGGTTATCAATTACAACTGATGTCTTTTCCCCACTGGCCTATTCCTTCCACTGACAGTTAATGTTAGAATGAATTAGGATCTGCGTCTATAGTAATGTGTGGTCTGCTGGTTAGGCACTCAATAGTAAAATTCAAATTTACACAAATATTATATCCCCATGCACACATTTTTCCAATATACTAAATCAGTGTAGTATTGCCTAATGTTTTAATAGAAATCTGATGTCAGGTGGAATCTTTGTGCTTTGTTCGTTATCCCCTCTGCTTGGAGAATAGCATACAAGGAACTATATCCCAGTTGGCTAGTTCAAGCAACAAACAGCCACTCTTTATACCATAACTGCTGGAAAAACCTGCTGCCCCTTTTGAGAGTTCTTATTCAGTATGAAAATACACTTTGCTTGAGCTTCTCAAATGTTGAATGGTCATTGTTGTTTCTTTAATTTGCAACAAGGAGCAAAAGAAAGCCATGAATATGAACGTACCTGTTAGCAAATTAAAGAAATGAAAGACTTGAGGATCCTGTGCCTGCGTACCACTCAAACACTGTGACTGCCAGGGTGGGCACAGAGGTCTTGTGCCCACCATAGACGATGAAGGTTACTCTGATCGGTAGAGGGAACTCGCTATACTCACTCATGATCACGTCGACCATGGTGACCTTTACACCTCGAACAGCCGTGTGGTTGCTGCAGTACCTTTACATTTTGATTTCCAACTCATTGCTTGTTGGCCGGAAAAGTAAAGGGGAGCTGTTTACCTTTGGTTTTATACTTTTCGCACAGTTCTCTGTCTCAACAGTAGGGCTAGAACAGAGCGAAAAAACTACAACCAAACATAAACAGCTCCCATTTCCGTTTCCGGCCAACAAGCAATGAGTCTTCCAACAGAAATCAATGGGATTTACAAAATGCAATAAATGCCAAATAAAACACGACAGAAACTGTATTTCGCTATGATACTTGATTTGGAACATCAATGAACACCACTAACCACTCGATGAGTTGCACATTTCTGAAAACTAACATTTAGGGTTGTTTTAAGGACAGGTTTGTG